>NC_046661.1:45367753-45369020 GCF_010883055.1 Belonocnema kinseyi | reverse complement strand
TTCAAAAAATGTTGAGATTCAGAAAAAAGATGAAATAATTTTCAGTGAAGTTCCTACCAAAATGCAGTATCTAAACGTACTTTATTGTACTCTAATACATTTTCCAAAGTTTCAGCTCTATATTTTATTTACAAAAAAATTTCTGAGGTTCAAAAAAACATTCAGTGAACTGAAAAACTGTGGTCGGTAATATAGGTATTTAGCTGCGTCACATGCCCTTAAAAGATTTTCTGCAAATCTCATTGGCAGTTTTTTTTTTAAATTATACATCCAGACAAAAAAAGTGTGCGGATCTGGTAACAAGACACACGTATTCCTATGGATTTTGGGGCGCTGAATTCAAATTCGGTATCAAAAATCACCCATCACGTCATGGTTGAGCCAGAACCTCAAAAAATGACGAAAAATCATGCACTGAGGCAAATAAATTTCAAAATAATGCCAGTGTGGCAATTTTTCACTTCAAAAGCATGTCGACAACTGTGAAGGATCAACCCTTGCCTGATATCAACTTATTTAACATAACTTTACCAAACATAACCTGACTTCACCTAACCTGAAATAACAGAAATTTATTAAACTACACGTAAAGCTCTGGAAGCATATTTTCCCAGTAGCAAATGTGTGCTACATCAAATGGGTCAACTCGAGCCTAACCTAAAAATAAATCTACCCTAGCCTAACCTAACCTAACCTCACGAAACACAATTAAACTGATTGTGTTGTCCCGTTGTGTTTGCAGTACCGTTTCTTTCAGCTTCGACTTAACCTACACAGAGGTTTAACCTATCCTAACCTAACAAACCCTGAACTAACCTAACCGATTACGCTGGCAATCCTGTTTTTGCGTACTTTCATATTTTGACATTATTAGCAGTAAATGTACGCTTACATAGCTACACGTGTTGTTGAATTTCACTCGGCTCGGTTAGGTTAGGTCAGGTTTTGTTAGGTTAGGGTAGGTTAAACCTCTATGTCGGTTAAGCCGAAGCTGAATGAAACAGTACCGCGAACACAACTGGACAACACAATGAGTTTAATTGTGTTACGTGAAGTTAAGTTAGGTTAGGTTAGGTTAAGTAAGGTTTTTTAGGTTAGGATAGGTTTGACCTCTTTGCAGGTTAAGCACAAGCTGATTCAAACGGTACCGCAAACATAATGGGACAAGACAATCAGTTTAATTGTGTTTCGTGAGGTTAGGTTAGGTTAGGCTAGGTTAGATTTATTTCTAGGTTAGGCTCGAGTTGACCCATTCGATGTAGCACAC
>NC_046661.1:45363916-45367653 GCF_010883055.1 Belonocnema kinseyi | reverse complement strand
TTGTACACGAAAATACGAACTCTCTAGAGCCTCGTCTAGTGGCCGCCAGGTTTCGTATTTTCGTGTACAACGTTACCGGCTGATGCCGTTGGAATTGATTGTGGAAATATATTTTTTTACACCTTTTATTATTAAGCTTTGTACTTAAGCGTAGTTTTCTTTCGGCTCTTGCATTTCTTAAAGTTTGAGACTGATATTTTATGTATAAAAAAAGTTGGAACGTTAAAAAAATGTTGAGGTTCAGAAAAAAGATGAAATAATTTTCAGTGAAGTTCCTACCAAAATGCAGTATCTAAACGTACTTTATTGTACTCTAATACATTTCCCAAAGTTTCAGCTCAATATTTTATTTACAAAAAAGGTTCTGAGGTTCAAAAAAACATTCAGTGAACTGAAAAACTGTGGTCGGTAATATAGGTATTTAGCTGTGTCACATGCCCTTAAGGAATAAAATAAATGATACATCATTAGAATTCAATAAGAGTTGCAACTTTTACCCACAGAGAAAGAAGAAAACATTAAACTCTAAATTATTATTGTCAAATAAAGAAAACCCGAAATATTTTTATCAAAGTTCACCTGGAGTTCTTTTCTAAAATTAGTTATAATTAATATTAACATATTTTCCTCCATTTTATAAATCATTTTAACAAGGTTCATTTTTTGAACTTGAAATAATATATGATATTGTTAAACAAGGAAGCACATTGTGTTCATTAAAACACATAATTTGCTTATTAAAATATTTGAAAATCCAAAATGAATTTAAATTCATAAATAAAATAAATATTATGTTATAAATATTATATAATATAATAAAAATGTTATAAAATGTAGACTATTTTCTTTTCGGATATTTAAAAATTACACAAATAATTATATGTTTAATTTGATTGCGTAAGAATAATGATTTTTTGTGGTTGGTAGAAATGCATTGGGATTGACACGGCCACCGTCAACTCTCATGACAAATATTTTCCACAGCCCTCCAGAAAAGTGGCATGGGACTGCACACGAGATTTCGCTTGAGAAAAGCTTGTGTAAATGATCTGCTGAATCAAATCGAAGGAGCAATAGGAAGAAAATTAGGCGATCTTACTTTATTTTCTTCCATCATATCACAGAGAACACGAATAAAACAGAAGTATGACACGAACAAAAAACACATACAAATTCACTTTTTTTTAGGTTAGTGTGGTTTGAATTTGGCGCGGACGGCCAAATTGCTTTGCTTTTCACTTGACCGACAAGTAGCCAATCACGCGAATTGTTAAAAGTAAAATAGGCGTTATTTCGAAACGACTATCTGGTTAGTTAACCAGGACCTCCAAAAACGTGGTGGAACGCGCAACAGGTTAATCGACACTGAACTATGGCTTTACATTTAACTCGCTGTCAGTTAACCAATGATTTAACTGAGTTTGGTGGAACCGGCCCTAAATTCATATTTATTTTTAATACCAACACGGAATTTCAAGTGTCTCCTTTACTGTTTTTTCAACTGGTGTTCTAAGGTAAATTTTGTTCATACACTATTTATTTGCTTTATCACTGTTCTGATTTATTGACTACACTTGTGATTGTTAATAATTTTATTTTAACCTTTTATCTTACATTTTACATTGTCTTCCAATCCTTCTTGAAAACGAATGACTTCACTTGTTATTGTCAACTTTCCTTTGTTTTAATCTATTTTAAGGAAAGATTTTCTCTTTTTTACGCTTTGATAATTTATTATAGTATAAGATCTTATTTATTATGATAATTTATTGACTACACACGTATTGCTGTTGTTTAACCTTAATGACAACTTTTGTTACTTTCGACTTTTTTGTTTTAATCAAACTCATCAAAAGATTTAATTTTTTTTTTATATTTTCATAATTTGTTATTGATTAAGATCTGATTATTTATACTTTATTTTTGATTTTCTTTATGATAAATGTTATGTTTCTATTTTTGTTTAAGATGTTCGTATATTAAATAAATTATCTTTCAACAGGCATGAAAAGGGACCACATTGTGTCCGAAACGTTGCCAATTTTGTAAAAATACGAGGTTTTCTACATTATTCAAATGACCTTTCCTTTCGGAGACTTTTCATACACTATATTCATGTGGGTAATTTCGATTTTCCCAAAAGTAAAGGCTTGCTTGAACATTTATTTTAAAAAGTACTTTATAATGAAATTAATTCCCCAATCTCTACCAAAAAATTCAAATAGGCGAACTAAAGGCCGGAAATCATTATTAGATGAAGGTATGGTCCCACAACACATGATTGTTAGAGAGAAAAGTCTAATGGATTACATATACTGGGATGATCCGAACGAATTGGTAGATCAATTACGCTTATTCCTAGCGTCTCAAGCAGCTGGAAATCCAAGGCACACCAACGAAATTATATCAATTGTCGAAGAACTACGAGAAGCTGAAATTATATATGAATGGATGTTTATCAAGATATTCATCATTTTGAAGATGAGCATCGATGTATTCGGACGTTATTCCAAGCGAGTACATAGTACAAGTCGCGGTCCTCCTGGAATTGGCTTTAAAGTCACATCTGAAGGAAATTATGATATGGATAATAAGAGGCTGTGTAAAGTGGCTGAAGCTCAAGAGCAGGTTAGACGAAATTATCGATGTCGCCTGGGCTGGCCCCGTTAAATCCAAGAAGGGTGAAGATGTAGCTGCAGCCATGGAATTTGTACTTGATGAGGGATGCACACCGAAAAATTAAAAAATTGATAGAGGAAAAGAATTTTACAATTCGCAATTTGAACATCTTATGAAGCGATACAAGATACATTTTTACTCGATATTTAGTCATGTCAAAGCATCCATTTGCGATCGATTTAATGGTACTTTGAATAATAAAATGTAGATGCAAGTTAGTTTACAGGGGAATTACAAGTGGATAAATATTTTGAAATATTTAGTTTCATCATACAATGATACTAGACATCAGACTATTCGAATGAAAACAAAAGATGTTACTAAACAAAATGAGAAAAAATTGTTGTTAAATGTATACAAAAATTACAGTGTAAAACAAGCAGTTGAAAAAGCGAAATTTAAAGTTGGAGATAAAGTACGTGTAAATAAGTTTAAGTATGTTTTTGAGAAAGGCTACACACTGAAATGAACAACTGAAATATTTACTGTAAGTAATGTCAAGAATACTGAACCAGTGACGTATATGCTTAAGGATTGTCAAGGTAAAGCTATAGCAGGTAGATTTTATGGACAAGAACTAGGCAAATGTAGACATCAAGACATTTATCTTGTGTAAAAAGTACTGAAAAAACGAGGAAATAAGCTATTTGTGAAATGGTTAGGTTTCGACGACTCACACAATAGTTGGATATATACTAGGCAGTCTGATGAGTACCTGAAAGTTCTAAGAGATGGAATTAGTATTCACTAATGTGAATCATTTTCGTCGAGCTTGATCCTTCAAATGACGCCTGTCAAAACTTCAGCCATTTATGTTTACGCATTTACAAGTTACAGCACTGAGAAGCGACTAACCTCCGAGTTTTTTTAATATGAAAAAATCTGAGTTTCGAGTTTTGATCAAACACTACTATCTTCGCAAGAAAACGATATCCGAGACCCAGGCCCAGCTGGACATCTATTACCCGGACTCTGCACCGTCGATTGGAACGATTCATAAGTGGTTTACCGAGTTTCGTTGTGGCCGTACGAGCACAGTTGATGCTGAATGATCTGGG
>NC_046661.1:45356870-45363816 GCF_010883055.1 Belonocnema kinseyi | reverse complement strand
AACAATGAGTCGGAAAGGTTATGGCCTCCGTATTTTGGGATGCACATGGCATAATATTCGTGGACTATCTTGAAAAAGGTAAAACCATAACCGGAGCATACTTTTCATCATTATTGGACCGATTGAAAATCGGAATCGCCGAAAAACGACCGCATTTGAAAAAGAAAAAACCGCTTTATCATCACGACAATGCGCCTGTTCATTCATGCATAGTTGAACAAGCAAAATTGCATGAAATCGGCTTCGAATTGGTTCCTCAGCCACCGTATTCACCAGACCTGGCCCCCAGCGACTATTACTTGTTCCCTAACCTGAAGAGATGGCTCACCGGTAAGCGTTTTTACTCAAATGAGGAGCTCATAGCTGAAACTGAGGCGTATTTTGGAGACCTTCCGATCGAGTACTTTTCGGACGGTATCAAAAACTTAGAAAATCGTTGGACTCGCTGTATTGACCTAAAAGGAGAGTATGTTGAAAAATAAAACCGACTTTGGCCAAAAAAAGTCTCCGTGTTTCATTTTTCAGGGACTTATCAGACGGCCTAGTAAGTCTAGTTTATAAGTATCTTTTGTATTAAATTTATGTTTTTTTCTGAATGAAGTTGATTATTTTCATAATATATATATCTTTTTACTTACACATATCACTATCCTTAATCTAGTAAATGAAAAAAGGTGAATTTGGTCTAAAAAAATTTATTCGGATTTTTCTTACCAACAAAATACATAACATTTTAATGTATAAAGGTATCATTCACACATCTGAGTTCTTGTAATTTCTCAATCACTTCTTCACACACATTCTGATTATAAAAAGTAATCATTTCAAGAAACAGAATTTCAAAATGCATGAGATTAGCAAATATCAGTTTTTTTCATTGCCTCTTTAAACTTTTATAATTTTTTCGTATATAAGATTTAACACTTTTTACAGATGATGATTTCAATTTACGCCAGATACTTTCAGAGATGGTTTCAATAGTGACGTTAATCTTTTGTACGTTGAAACGGCATAACACTGAGATCCAGAAGATACTGGTCGATACAAGGGCTGACTTCCTGAAGAACAGCAAACGTTGTTTCTTGCAATACAAATGGTTAATATTTTTGCGTTTCTTAAATTTTCTCCAAAGCCACTATATACTTTCCAAAAGATATACTCCTGTTTATATGGAAATTTCCACATTCGATGCGTTTCTGCTTCTCTTCACCATCAAAAAACAGTGAAATGAGGTTCAAGTAACTTTTGAATAATTTTCACTCTTCAGGATTCAGGGTTACACTTGCACGAGGATGACTGGCTTGCAGGTTCACTGATGAGGCGAGATTTCCGTCTTTTTAAAAGTCAGCACCGATGACAATTTGCTTTGTGAATGATGAATTCAGGTTATATGTGGTCGCATGTAATATTTGATTTCATGGTGTATAAGGCATAATGATGGTAATCTCATTGAAGGTTTTCACAGATTGAGCGATACTTTTTAAAAATTGTGCACTTTATACATTTTTCTTCTCAATCAATTCAGCTGAATTAAAGCGTTCTCCCTAAAACACCATTTCAAGGTTTTCATTTTCACAGACCTTCTTCATTTGCACGGACAGATTCTTATCCTCTTCAAACAATTTTGCCATTCTTTGAAGTAGAAAAAACGGAGGATTTGTTGTTAATGATCACTAGTGTTCGCATTCCATATTTAGTTTTAGCTTTCTTAATATCTGCTATTTCGAATCCTTTGTTAGCTTCTAGGTCTGTCAGCTCCTTTGTTGGAAGAAAGTCTTCACTACGAGCGGTTTTGTTTAGTTTTGAGAAATCCATTTCTTCTTTTTCACTGCTTGGTATCTTCAATATTCACTGTTTCAACTTTTCTCGTTAAAGTTTGTAAATCACTTCGCACTTGTATCACTTGCATATAATTTTTTAACATCAGAAAATGTAATGCGTCATTGAAAATAATCTTGAAGTTGTTAACGAAAAAAATTGCACAGTAAAAATTTGATGATGACGTAATTGAGAATATTCTGGAAACTATATTCGTGTATCTTTTGTTCTCCTTCCCATAAATATATATCTTTCTTTTTCTTAAAAAATATGGACCCGCAAAGAACATTCGAGAAGCTTATACGCATCAAATAAATAATTAAATGTATTATCTGAAAGGAAGCACTAAATCATCCTTGGATTTCTCATTTAACCTTGACACATGCATGTGATAACCTTGAAATTTGTTTTTCGCAAATTCTGCCTTCCTAAAATTGCGCAATACTATTCTATGACGCCATCAGATCTTCCTAGAATCTTGTATAAGCATATAAGCATTAAAAAAATAAATGCAGCAATTTTAAAATTAAATTAATAATCAAAACAGGTTGCCATGCATAACCCTCATATCAAATTGCATCTGTCCACCTGCATCTTTTGCGCATTAAACGAATAATGGCAAGAATTTTTAGCTAAAATGTTTTTCTCACAATAACCTTGAACCTGTTTACATTAAATTGGCTACAGACTATTGGACAATTGTGACGTCATCAGGACCCATCAAGAACGTTCTCAAAGCTTAGCACGGACACGCACCACTACAGGTTGAAGCTTCTCGATGCCAGTATGGTAGGAATCGTGGTCCAGAACCCGCCTTGCTTATCTACTCATCGCTCCAATGTCATTTTCGAAATGGTTCTCTAACTCTGCGGTCCCTAATTCCCTTCTGATTAAATGCACTGTTCTGCATTTATCTAGTCTGAACTCAATGTGGATATCATTGGAAAATTACTTTGTGACATCGATCACTTGCTGCAGTTTCAGGGCTAAACTAGCGTTTAACGTCAGGTGATCCTTTTACAGGAGATGGGTCAGTTGATGATCATCCTCATTATCATAAATTCTGAACACATGATAAATGCTCTTCAGTGTTTTGCTCAAGAGGTTCAACGCTAAACAGAACCATAGTGCAATAAAGGAGTCTTCTTGAATTATACCTGTCGTAATGTGTATTAATCTAGTTATCCTTAATTTTCCATGATCAAAATACTTAATTCTTGTACCCCAGAGCCTCATCGAATGACTTAGAAAGTCAATAATGCGTGGACAGATTTTGTAAATTTTTAAGACTTCAAGCAAATATTCCTTTGATTCTTACGAGCATGAGTCATGGTAACTACGTCCATAGTGACTAGATCTTTACAGCATTGTAAGTTTTTACAACATCCTTTTTGTGCTTCTGTAAGGATGCCATGCTCATCGCAATGAGAATATACCTTATCTGCAATGATAGCTGTAAGACATTTATAAATTATTGGAAGACAGGCTATCGGTCTTAATTCAGATGGATTTTGAGCGTCTGGCTTTGTAGGTAATATATACGTAGTACCCTGGCTCATAAAGCCGGGCATCAGATCTAGGTGTTCAACGATCTTCTGAAAACACCTTGCCAACGCAAGATGCACACTCGTCAGTTACTTGTACCAGAAGTTGAGCACCATGTCCGCACCTGGAGCTTTCCATTTACTTGCCCTTTTCAAGGTCGCTGAAACATGCAAAGCTGTGATGTTTGTCAGTTACATTGCAGGGCTATTGCTTGCCCTTGCTTTCTCCAGTTTGAACCACGTAGTGTCCAAATTGCATCTGTTCATTTTTCACCGAACACCCCACCAGTAGTTAGTTATATCTTCCAATTGAGGGACTTCGGTGTCTTGCTGGTTATTTGGCTTTACTCTCAGTTCACGATAGAACCTTCTTTCATCTGTCTGAAAGATTCGATTTTGTTGACTTCGTGCACTACTTTTCTTGTACCGACGCAGTCTGGCAGTAAGGACATCAAGTCTCTGTCGTTGGGAGTCTATAATCTTATCCAATATTGCTGGTGTTAATGTCTCGATGTGCCGAGGATGGAAGATTTTAGCAACATGTTTTATCAGCTTTCTGGTTCTATTTCCTTTTTATATTGAGTTATTTGCACCTTACTTTGCTGACATCCATATCCAACCTGATCATCCATGGTGCATCTCGTCCCTTGCAGGGACAAAAATTGAATTTACAGGCCTAGTTTTCCGGCCCAACGTTCTAAGGGTTACCACTTCTGCACTGTATACAAGAGTTTGCATCTCTAACGCAGCTTGTGCTACTTTCAAATACATAAGTAAACTCTTGCTGTCGAGATGTGCTATTAGTGCACGCAGATCATTTGTGATGTTCATTTTGGGCACAGAATGCCTTAGTGTTGGTTCTACATATCTGAACTCTAGTAAAGCATGACCAAAATTCCTTTCAAGCTGCTGTAGTTTTTCTGGAATTTCCCTATCCACATCATCCTTATTAATATCTGGACGTGGTTCTAATGGATCCGGTACATGATGTTCATTATCCCTAGCAACTATGCCTTCAGCATCTATCAAGTCTTCGTTGTCCACATCTTCCAAGGCGAGTTCATCAAAAGGAAGCTGCTGTTTCACTTCCATTTTGATGGAAGCTATTTCAACAGCCGAAAGCAGTCTGTTTACAGATATTGAGCGTTTTTGACCTGACAGATTCTGCTCATTTATTTTCGTGGCTAGCTCTGGGTATTTAAGTAAGAAGAGTCTATAATGTTCTCTCCTCACACTTTGTCTACATTTCTCTGCCAAAAAATAAAGACCCATAACATCTCTGTTCATACAGTATGTCCATTTTCGTCGCTTTTTCGGTTGCTGAACCTCTGCTTCTGCCTCTGGTTGTAGTCCTGATGTCCTTCACCTTTGCGATAAGATCTCTTAGTGCGACTTTTTGTATATTAAGATACTTTGCAGCAAATTTCGTTCTTAAATTGTATCCTTTTTCCATTTTCGTTTCAAATTGCACACTTTCGTAATAGAGAAGCACCAATTCTTTTTTCATTGTGATATCCCAATTGATGCTTGTGAAAGGCATGATGTGCGGCGCATATGCGGAACATCTGCGTCGCATTTTGTGAGAGAAATTATTTATATATAAATAGTAGGTACAATAAGATTGTTTGATAATGACTTACTTCAGACAAAAATAGTTTAAAACATCTGATACAGGTGCTAGAAAAGATAACCCTCCTTCTCTTGGTCTCAAAACTCTAGAAAAAAAATTGTTAACACTTTTTAAGTAATTATAAATTTCAAACGAATAAATAAAAAATTATTAGAAGAAGGAAAAAGTAAGGTTAGGAAATGGAAAAAAATTTATATTAACCGGTTAAGTAGTCCTCATTGTTTTTTTATAGTTTCTTGTATAATAAGTTTTTATGTAAATTAAGTTAGAACTTAATCTAAGATAAAGTGAAAGTTTCACATTCTAATTAAACGTTTTTTTAACCAGAAACAAAACGATACGTCTGTTTTACTACATTATTAAAACGAGAGAAAGATAAAGAAGATCAATTAAAAAGGACACAACTATCAGTGCCGTATCAATAATTTTTATATCATGGGTTATAAGTTTTATATCTATTTTGCGAGCATAATAACAATATAATTGAAGTCTTAAAGATACACTAATAAAATTCAAAAATTTTGGTGTTAGAAGATCAAAATTAAGCATTTATAAGTTAACAAATGTTTTTATAGGTTTGTAAAAAATTTTAAAATTAATTTCTTTATTGATAAAGTCAAATTATCAAAAATATTAAACTATGTTATAAATCAATTTAATTCCTATCATCCTAGACCCAAATTCACACATGAGATTGAAAGAAATCATTCTATTTCGTTTTTAAATGTCAAAGTTATAAAAATTGATTTAGGTCAAATCATTACAGATTGGTATCGTAAAGATACATATACAGGTAGATATCTAAATTTTTTTCTAACCATCCAATACAACATAAAATATCCATAATCAAAAACCTTATACATACAGCTCTTAAATTATCACATAAATCTTTTTACAAGTCAAAAATTGAATTTATTTATTGAAAAAACACTTTATTTCAATAGTTATCCTTTAGAATTTATTCAAACACATATTAACAATAAAATTTTAAAGATTCAAGATTCTCTTACTAAACAAACAGGTTTACCTTTTAACAAAGTAATTGAATCCTGAATGAAAAAGACTAATTTTAAACCAAGAATATTACTTTTCTCCCAAAAATGACGAATCTTCAACAAAATCTATAAAGTTTGAAACAAATATATGATTTCTAGCTAAAAAATATCATTTCTGAACAAAAAATAATAGAATTAGATTTTTTCATTATAGAAATTAATTTTTTAATAAAAATAAGAATTTAAAGAAAATAGTTGAGTTTTCAATGAAAAAAGTTAATTTTAAGCCCATGCAGATAAAGTTTCAATTATGAACTTAATATTCAAAGAAAAATGGAATAGATCAGTTTTTAGTAAAAAAAAATAATAAATTTGAACCCAAAATAGTGTAATTTGAAAAAAAACCTGAATTCTCGAGCAAATCAGGCAGCAAATTAAAAATATCAAGAAGGTTTATTTTCTATAAAAATAAAAGAATCTTCAACAACAAAATGGAATTTTAATTAAAAATATTAATTTTTAACCAAAAATGGATAGTTTAATTTTAACTTCAATAAATTAGTTTTTAAAAATCTGCCTGCTTCGCGGGCATATTCTCGTAGCGCGCTGCTCGCAAGATTGAGCGCGCCTCGGGCGCGCGACTGTTGGTCCTCGCGCTTCGCGCTCAATAACATAATTGTCTTGCGCTCCGCGCTTGATAATGTATTCACCTCGCGTTCCGCGTTTGGTTTTTGGATTACCCTCCACATTTGTGCACAGACCACAATGCAAAATTTTCTACATTGTATGTTAAAAAATATTATGAAATTATCAAGTTATCAAATTGAAAAAATTATCAAATGTCTATTACAATTTTTTTGCGTACCTTGGTCTGGTACTGCTCATTCAGATATTGCAAAATAATGTTCACATTTTATTTTTCCTGATCCTAATTGGATCCTGCTGTGGTTGTTTAATCC
>NC_046661.1:45342180-45356770 GCF_010883055.1 Belonocnema kinseyi | reverse complement strand
ATATATATATATATATATATATATATATATGATTATTTCAAATACTGTAATTCAAACCCCTCATAAACTACAATTATTAAATGAAGCTGAACGTTTTTTTTTTAATTCGGCATTAAGGGCATGCGACACAGTGGAATTCCTACATTACCAACCTCTTTTTTCTATTGAACAAAATTTTTTTTTGAACCATAGAACTTTTTTTGTAAATCAAATATCGAACTCAAAATTTCAGGAGAGCATTAGAAGACATTATCCTACGTTTATGTACTGCATTTGAATCGAAATTTGGCAAAAAATTTCAGAAATAATTTTTTTTTTAAATTCCGATTCAAATGCAGTACATAAACGTAGAATAATGTCTTCTTATGCTCTCCTCAAATTTTGAGTTCGATATTTCATTTACCAACAAAGTTCTATGGTTCACAAAAAAATTTTGTTCAATGGAAAAAAGAGGTTGGTAATGTAGGAATCCCACTGTGTCGCATGCCCTTAAAGAAGGTTTTCAAAGCACCTACGGCCTTGACGATTACATTCTCATTGCGATGATCGCGCGTCGCGCTCAACAGTTCGGTTATATACTGGCTCTAATTTTTTAAATTGTGGGTTAATCGAAAAAATCGACTAGAATAGTTTTCAAATATATTTGGTATCAAGTGAAAATTTTGAATCAAATTTTTGGATCTATGAAAAAAATAATTTTTTCTACTATTTGAAAATCTTCAAATTTTTGAAAAGTATATAACTTTTATAATTTTCATCAAAATCAAAAATTGTATTTAGGTAATTTGCAAGTTTTTCATCCATCTATAAGAAACTTTAACAAAAATTTCTATAATTTGAAAAAGACTTGAAATTACAGTATAGGGAAAATGTGTGGAAAGTGGTGCCATCTTTCCCACTTTTTTAGGTTTTCATAGCAGAAAATTCGAATGCTGATTTCTGGATCATGATGAACTTTTATGGAAACTTTCTTTTTTAGGATTTTAAAATAAGAAATAGAAATTGTACTCTTTTTTTGTTCCGAAATTTTTTTTTTAAATAATCAAATTTTCAACCAAAGAGATGAATTTTTTAATAAAACTATGAATGTTTTAAGTAGAAAAACGAATTTTCAACAGATAAAAAATTCTCAGTCTCAACCATAAACCACATTTTTCCTAACACCTTCACCCCACATGATAAGTTTTCAAGTGCAGTGAAAGTCTTCTATAGCGCCGGTTTTAGGGCTGACAGTGGGTGGGAACAAACACATTATAGCCCGCTCTGCTTTTGTTTGTTCACGCCTGAATGCTCGCCTGAGTGACAACCGCCGACCCCGCGTACGCCACGCAGCTCCTATTACACCTACCTGCGGCGTATTAATTGCAATTTCGTTTAAAATACTATAAGTGGATAAGTAGAAAGAGTTCTGTACCCAGTTTTTCCGTACGATTAGCAAACTTGCGACTAGAGCGCAGAAGGCTCCTTGTTTTGTCGTACGAAGCAGTGTTGTATCCGATTCTCACTATCAATATTGAAAATCAGTACTTGAATCCGGGAATGGACATTTTTTCACTCAAAAATATGAAACAGGATATAAGATCTAAAGTCACAGTATTAAGTGAGGGTCAGTGTAGTCGAAGCTTCTCGGAAATACCATCGAAAACTTTCTAGCGCTAAATTCTCGGTTAGCTTTTTATTGTTTCAATTTTTGGTTGAGTACCGCCAAGTCATGTCGCGTGCGTAGGTGTCCTACCGTTAGCATAGGGTTGTAAAATTTCATGAAACTTTGTTTCAATGGAAAATTTCATGAAACTTTGTTTCAATGAAAAATTTCATGAAACTTTGTTTCAATGAAAAATTTCATGAAACTTTCAAGGTCTCATGAAGCATTGCAATGTTTCAAAGACGGTAGCGGGAAAATTCAAACCGCATATACTAAGTCAAAATAAATTCACATTTTCTCAAGTAATCGTTGATCAAATAATTATTTAACTAATTCAATACGTTTTGATAATTTCCCCTTAAATTAAATAATAAAAATTTATGAACAGAATTGAGCTTGATAGCAAATACAGTTACATGGTCAAGAATTTTGAAAACCCAATTTTTCTATATTAAGTTAATATGTATATTTATTTGTTATATTTGATAGAATAAGGCATTTTGAAGTATTCGGAGCAACAATTTTTAATATTTTCACCAATATCACAATTTTACTGCGGAAACACTAAGAAACATTGAGAAACACTATATAAAATTTTAAAAAAAGTTTAAACTTGCGGCGAAGTGGCATACGATACGAGTAACTAGTACCTAACTTGATCTGATTTCCGCGCATGCGCGTATGGAAGTTCTCTCCTTTCCCCCCAATGTTTCATGAAACGATGAAACTTTGACTGTAAATATTTGAAAGTTTCAAGTGAAAGTTTCAATGTTACAATGAAACGATTCATTCCTCACAACCCTACTTTAGCACGACTGGATATGTCACCTTCAAAGACTCATTTCACCCCATACGTTCAATTCTAAAAAAAACCTCTTGCGCGCGAAAACAAATAACTCTGAAATTCCTTCTAGAAGCTTCCTGGGCTAATCACCTCATACAATTTTAACATGTATCCTAAAAAATATTTACCCCCACTTATCAATTCTGAGAAACCTCTCTTGTGCACTAAACACATGAGACATCAGCTATCACCGTATTTAGAGTTTTTTTTTGTCCCAAAATAATATAATTTATATTACATTAAAAATGGTCAAGATCTGCTATCGCCTTAATGACTGTAATTGTTGCGCGCTAACACCATATGTATCAGGGGTGAAATTAGATCTATTTGTTGATATAAATGGGAAGGTGTTGACGGACATATGATTGGAGTAGAAATTTCAGCTTATAGATCATAACTTATTAGGCTTGATTAGACTTTTAGACGTTGATGGACATACGATTGCTAGGTTTTATTTCAATAAACAATTGGATTGCTCAGACATTCCACAACTATGTCAACAGGAAGTTCACAAATTCATTATTTATACATTGCATAAGTATTTGTCACTCATCTGACGTCATTTATTTTGATGATTTCAATAACCATGTTTTGAAAAAAATGTTAATTCAAAAATAATTTCGTAAAATTTGTAAGTTTGCCGACGGCTTTGCGGTTAAACGACTCGAAAAAACCAACAGATTCTTAAGGGCATCTGATACATTTAAAACCATAAATTACCGACCGTCCCATGTTATTTTTTCCGCCAATTTAAAACCGGGGAAATTGAAATATCGTGCTAATTTTTTCTTTAAATGATAGGTGATATTATGGAGAAGAGCTGCCTAGTCAATTAAAGTTGCTATATCATTGATAAATATATATTTTTAATACTTATAATATTCACATCAAAGCCTTGTATTGTAATTCATTTGATTGTGACAGCTGACCACATGGCATTTTCATTCACTAATTGCAAAGGTCTGGTGTATTTTCACTTGACCAAAAAAGAAGAAATCAGTAATGCAATACATATATATTGTATAAAAATTAACAAAATATTATTTCCAATTGAAATGAAATAATTAAAATGTAGTAAAGAAGCAAGGTGACGAGAAAGCAGAAGTGTTTGTCTCCTAGCGAAAAAAGCATGTGTGAAAATGGATGACAGCGCCAAGTTACAGAAGCTTAGTGGCCAGTCTCTAGAAACTGCGTCGGTAACGGGAAAATCGTTGTAAGATCACAGTAACATCCGACATAACTATTGGAGATTAAAATATTTATGTTGATAAATTTTTCGCAGTTGTTAAATTCAAATAGTAAAATTCCATATGCTATTTTAATATCGAACCACATAAATTCATTCTGAAGATGTTGGCCCCACTGGTTTGAAATGTTAGAAATAGATTTTAAAACGCAATGTCAGGCATTACAAAACTTGGTGGGATTGAAGGTAAGAATCAATATCATTTTAATCAAAAATTTGCTATTTTATTTTTTTCTAATAAGAAAAAAAGGATACAACACAGATTTTTAGGAGTTTTTAAAAGTTATAATTATTCCTTTTTGAGAGTTCACCCTGTATTTTGATTCATTTCGCTTGAAATTTCAATTTTCTATTTTACCACAGTATTTTCGATAAATTAAACTAAAATGACAAGCCCTACCGAAAAATGGATAAAATAAAATTTGGTAGGACTTTTCAAAATTTATAATTCCTTTCTTGAGATTTTTTCCTGTATTTTGAAACGTTTGGATTAAAATTTGCAATTTTTATTTTCCAATTTATTATTGTAAAATTACAACGAATTCAAAAGTTATAATTTCTTTTTAAGATTTTACCACGTATTTTGAATCGTTTCTATCCAAAATTTGATTGTTCTATTTTTCCATTTTATTTTCGTAAAATTAAAGTAAACTGTCAAGCCCAATAAAAAAATGGTTAAAACATAATTATTTAGGACTTTAAAAAAATTATAATTCCTTTTTTGAGATTTTTTTGTTCATGAAATAAAATTGTTTAGGACTTTCAAAAGGTAGCATTCCTTTTTGAGATTTTTCGCTGTATTTTCAATCGTGTGGATCAAAATGTGAATTTTCTATATTTCCAAGGTATTTTCATAAAATTAAAGTAAATTATCAAGTCCAATCAAAAAAGTTTTAAATATAATTGTTTAGGAATTTTAAAAGTTATAATTCCTATTTCAGATTTTCTCCTGTATTTTGAATCGTTTGGATGAAAATTTCCGCTATATTTTTATAAAATTAAACTAGTTTGGCAAGTCTTACACAAAGTTTCTAAAATAAGATTTTCGAGGACTTTTCAAAAGTTATCATTCCTGTTTCAGATTTTCCTACGTATTTGAAACTTTTGGATTGAAATTAAAAATTTCCATTTTTCCACTGTTTTTTCGTGAAATTAAACTTAATTTTCAAGTCTTATACAAAATTATCACAAAATTATTTAGAACTATTAAAAAGTTATAATTCCTTTTTAAAACTTTTCCATGTATTTTGAATCGTTTGGATCCAAAATCTAAATGTTATATTTTTCCACTGTATTTTCGTATAATTAAACTACATTGTCAAGCCCTACTAAAAAAGGAAAAAAATAAAAATTTTCTAACTAAATGTTCAAGTTCTATAAAAAAATGGTAAAAATAAAATTATTTAGGACTTTTAAAAAGTTATGATTCCTTTTTGAGATTTTTTCCTGTATTTTCAATTCTCTATTTTTCTATGGTGTTTACGTAAAATGAAACTAAACTGTCAAGCAGAACGAAAAAATTTCAAGCAAACATTTTTTAGGCCTTTTAAAAGTTATGATTCCTTTTTGAGATTTCTTCCTGTATTTTACTCGTTTGGATCAAAATTAAAATTTTCGAAAGTATTTTCGTGAAATTAAACTAAACTGTCAAGTCCAAAAAAAAATGGTTAAAATAAAATTATTATTTAGGACTTTTGCAAAGTTATCATTGCCTTTTTAGATTTTTCCTTGCATTTACAATAGTTCAGATCGGAATTTGAATTTTTTAATTTTCCACTGTATTTTCGTAAAATATAACTAAATTGTCAAGTCCAATACAAATTTTGTAAAATAAAATTATTTGGGTCTTTCTAAACATTATAATTCCTTTTCTGAGATTTTTCATGTACATATATTGAATCATTTGAATCGAAATTTTAATTTTCTATTTCCACGGTATTTTTGTTAAATCTAATTAAATATTGAAGTCCTATAAAAAAATGGTTAAAATAAAATTATTCAGGGCTTTTGAAAGTTATAATTCCTTTTCGATATTTTTTCCTTTATTTTGAGTCATTTGGATCCAAATTTGAATTTTCAATTTTTCCACGGGATTTTCGTAAAATTAATTAAAATTTTTAAGTCCTATAAAACTAAATAGAAAATCTTTCATCCCGAAATATATTCTGTAAAATCGTTCGATATCTTCCGAAATTTTAGAAAATTCATACTAAAATATTTCAAAGGCTTTGAAATCCCTTTACATATTTTCAATTGAAAGGTCTTGAAAATGCCTAATGTGTTTTAAATATATCATATAATCCTTTAAATTCCCTTCAAATTATTGAAATCTATAGAAAATATCTTCGAATCTGTAAAAATACCTAGAAATATTTTAAGAGAATTCAAGATAATTGAGAATAAGGTATAAACTTGAATTGAAATATTTATTGAAAGAAAAGTGTCTACTTTGATCTTTTTATTTTAAAAAGTGACTCAAGTAGTGATTTGAGAAAAAAAGTTACCAGCAGTGACTGTGTGGCAGCCCTGATTATTTTTACAGTTTCTTTTTACATAAATTCCCGGATTTTGCGTTTTTTTCTAATTGCCTGCCTCTAGGAAGCTTTCATCTTATTAAACAATTTTTAAATATAGGGTACAATAGGGTTACGGGGACCGGTCTGTGAGGCCTACCAATATTAAAATCAATTGATTTCCATTGCCAAATGTTTTTTTATATGGGTAACATTTCATATGATAACTTTATTTCAATCTATTTCTGAGGGGACCTGAAACTTTATTTTCAGTCCTGCGCCTCGGGGCTCCGATTGTACTTTCCGACACTTCTAAGAAATGAAATACTCAAGACAAATTTGTCTTCAACGGGCATCAGGATTCAGCCACGATTGATCTCTTTCTATCATCACTTGTCTCTTTTCAAATGGACGAGTTATTTTGACAACAGATAGACGAAGATGGACGAAGATTATCGAAGTAATGTCGAGTGACACCGAGCGCTACCGGTTGCTGTCGATTCGGAACCCAATTCTAACACGTGATTGCGATTCGTTTCGTGTGATCGTTTTTTTTTAGATGTTTTCGTGTTTAATATCGGCATTCGCGAGAAAGAGTGTTGTGTGACTCTGTGCCAGGAAAATAATTTAAAATCAAGGATTATTGAGGTTCTTCTTCGGGCTTGGGAAGCATCGGAGGAGCTTCCCAACAGCAGCCTTCGGAATCCTGTTCCTTGGCATCCTCTGGGTACTTCGCTTCAACGAAAGGTGCCTTTGCACTCGTTTTTAATAAAAAATTTTGCTGTTTTCTTTTGCTTCTATTGTTATCATTGTTGAAAATTCAATTATTTCCGACGAAAAACACTAACATAATCTAGAATTGTTCAAATATTTTTATTTTAACTTAAATTCAACCTAAAATTGTTAAAAAATGATGAATCTTCTATGAAATCGAATATTTTTTAAATACAAATGTAAATAGCTAACGAAAATCACTATAATAAGCTAACAAAACTTAAGAATAAATTCTTCTACATTTTGAATCTTGTTTAAAATTGATTTATTTCATTTGAAAATAACGATTTCATTTGAAGATTAACATAACCTTAAATTGTCCCAAAAATCTAAACCTTCTTTAAAGTCCATATTGAAAACCACTAGCTTAACCCAAAATTGTACCGAAAAACGCAGTTTTTTCAATTTAATGATTTTTTTTATACGAAAATTGACGATCTATAGTGAAAATGGCCAATACAACCTAGAATTGTTGTAAAGTTGTGAATGTCCTTAGAAATCTAAACAAACACTAATATGACCCAAAATTGTTAACCTATTCTAAATCTTGTTCAAATTATAATGATTGTTATTTTTAAAAATGTACAATTTTGGAATAAAAATTTTAATTTCTAATAAAAAAACACTCACATAATCGCAAATTGCTGAAGCCTGTAACTTTTTTTACTATCATTGGAATCAATTCTATCGATTTTTGTAATCTTTTTAATTACCAATAATTAAATTTAAATATTCACAATTTTTTTCGCAATACTTGAACTTCTGTAATTTTTAACGGTGGAAATGAAAGTGATTTTTTTGGCATATCACATTTTTTAGTAAGAAAAATCTATCCAGTAGTTTTTAATTTCACTTAAAACTACGTAGTATGGTCCTTATCAATAATATACATATGTTCTTTTAAATTTCTATAATTTTAATTAAAATTTATGGCATTTAATGCGCTATTCTAAAACAATTTAATCTGAGGCCTTGAAATTAAATTTTTTTTCCAAATTATTTTTAGATTAAATCTTGGAGGTTTCAAATGTTTAATTTCACAATATTGTAGTTTCAAATTCAAATAATGATTCAAAATCACGAGACCATTCCGCTATTACATATTCCTAAATTTCATATTAAAACCCTTGAAACTTTTTTTTTGATAATTTTAGATGTAACTATAAAGCAATTTCGAACTGTACAGCTTAAGATTGCACAATTTAAAAAAATGAAATCATATTGCAGTAATCTTGTTGCGTATAGCTTGCTTTAATTTTTAATGTAATATCTTAAATTGTCCGGTTTTAGTTTCAATACTTAGGTTGAACATAAAAAAAAGATGCAAATTAAAGTATGCAAATGAAATTGATGCATCAGCAAACGAATACTTTTGGTAATTTTAAATGGTTACAATTTTAGTGCCTTCGTTTAAGTTTCAAGGTTCTGTCGTAGAAATAGTTTCATTTTTAATGCTTCCCATTTAAAATCACTATTTAGTTTGAAAGTTTTATTTAGTATAATTCAAGTCCTTTTTTGATTTCAGAAAAATTTGTCTAATCAACATTAACGTTAAACTATGATAAAATGAAATAAATAATTATGTAATAACAATTAAAAATTTAAAAATTTATAAGCTTCGACTTTCAACTATTTATATTAAATTTAAATATTGATTCTCAAATCGTAATCGTTTTGAATTTAAAATGTTTGAAATTCAAATGTTTCCACTTTTTATTTATTTAATTTTCAATGCTTTTAATTATAAATATGACAATTGTAATCCCCCTTAATTTTAAATGACCTAGTCTTAACATATTACATTTTTTAAAGTATTAACATTGTCCCATTTTATAAATTTTCAATCTGAAATAATTCAATTTCGTGATTCTTCAATTCAAAATACATTTTTTGAATTTCCAGGGTTTAAATTTCGAAATTGTACAATTCAACTCTTTTTTCTTATTAAATTGTATAAAATCATTCAATAAGTTATATTTTTAATTTTTTTAGAAGCTTTCATTAAGAAATGATCAATTATTGTTAAAATGATAAGTAAAAAATAATGTTAAAAAATCGGTTTTATTATGGCTTTTCAAATCTGCACTCATATGATTCAAAGTCAATCGATTTCTTGCAAAAAGGTTTGCTGATGCTTATCGATTTCAGCAATTATTCTTGATAATATATGTAAAAAAATTAACATAACTTTAATTTGATTATAAAATATAAATATTCTTTGAAATATATATTAACAACCGCTAGTTTAACCTAAAATAAAAAGAACACATTTTTCCAATCTAATAATTTTTTACTAGTACTAACGCCATCTGTTAAAAAATGTGTTCAAGTTATAATGATGTTTCTTTGAAAATATAAATTTTTCATGCCAAACGCCAACTAACTTAAAATTGCTAAATTGTTGAAATTCCTTAAAAACTGAGCATTTTGTTATAGAAATGCTTATTACAATAACCTTAAATTGTTTGAAAATTGTAAATATATAATATTCAAGGTCAAAGGCCAATATAACTTAAAATTGTGAAAAAATTATGAATCTTCTTTAGAAACTAATAATTTTAAAATTAAATTGTTTATTTCAGATGAAAAACTTCAGCAGAATCCAAAATGGTTGAAATTTGTAAATTCTGTTGTTTAAAATAAAATTAATTAAATTTAAATCTAATTATTTTTGTTTGAAAATACCAATTTCAAATGAAACACCTCAACATAACCTAAATTTGTTGAAAAATTTTCAATTTCTAATATCCACTGTCAAACGTGAATTTAGCTTAAAATTGTTAAAAAATTATCAATTTTCTTTAAAAATTAACAATTTTGTATAAAAATTTGTATTTCCTATGAAAAAATTAGCAAAATCCAAAATAGTTCCAATTTATCAATTCTATTTTTAAAAATAAGAATGATCGGATTTAAATCTAATTATTGTTGTTTAGAAATACTAATTTCGGGTGAAACGCAATAACATACAATGTTAAGTTTAGTTGTTAACTCTTTTCATTACTACATCATTTAGTTCATACAATTAAAAATTTTTTACTTAAAAATTTTTCCATTTTATCTTGTTATTTCTAAACGTAAATTTTTAATTGAAAGGATTTTAAAGTAGAACAATATAAATTAATTAATGGGTTTCAAAACAAAACTGTATTTCAGAATAAGAGATTTAAATTTTTAACTTTTACAATTTTTATTGTAACGTTAAGTAACAATTGAAAATTATTATTTTGAAAGGACCCAATTGAAAAAAAATAAAATTAATTTTTGTATTTAATTTGTTTGTAATTTCAAGAGGAACTTTTTTAGGTTGACATTTTTATTGTGTGGAAAAATGTGAAGAAATATATTTTCAACATTTTTATCAACCTTGAAATGATACTATTCTAATTTTTTTTAAATTGGCAGTATATTTTATATTTGTAAAGTTTTTCTTGAGTTGGAAGAGATACAGTTTTTTTTTAATTGGAAGAGGCCATTTTTTTGTTTTCAAGATTTTTATTGTGTTTGAAGAAAGAATTTTTCATTTTCGTTTTTTTTTTAATTAGAAGAAGATAATTTAAAAGTATATATTGTTACTGAGTCGGAGGAGAGAAAGTGTTGATTTTCGATTTTTTCTGAATTTAAAAGAGTGCTTTATTATTGTTATGGTTGTTATAGAACTGGAAGGAAGGAAATTCGTTTTTTAAAGTTTTTTTTTAAATAGGAAGATGCACTCATTTGTGAATATAGTGAGATTATATCTTTTCTGTTTTTTTTAATGATATCGTTTTTTAATTGACCCAACTATCATAACAGTAAAGCCGATTTTGTGATGGGCATCAGGGTCGATCGTATTAATTTGTTTTGTATTCTGCAATTAATTAAAAATATATCAATTTATTTTGATTAAAAATACAAATGAGATTTTTTATCTGTTATAACGAACTGATTCAATGAATTTATTAGCAAGATCATATGAATCAGTCTTAACTTATACATTTTAAATGATCTAAATTAATTGCAATCTATATTTTCCAAATAAACTTTTTTTTATAGATTTTATATTGAGTCGGAAGAGGGACATGTTTCATTTCTTCACACTGGTATAAATGCGAGTTGAAGTTGAGGATAAGTTTTAATTTAGAGAATTTAAAACGATAGCGCGGATATATTTTTTTAAACCAGAGATCTTTGTACCATTTAATTTATCAAAGTGTGAAGGTTTATGTTTTGCAGTTTAATTGCACTTAGTTGAAAATTTTCAATTGAAAAGTGTTAAAAGCTTCTATTTTATATGTGTGCATTATTGAGGGTTTACATAAAAAATTTCCAATTTAAAATTGGTTTTAACTATAATTTAAATTTCACTAGTTAGGAACATTTTTGTACGACAAACGCACGCATGATTGAGATTTGTCGGGGAATCGCAAGTCATGAGCCCAGTCCAGTCGGTCAGATGGTGTGATCGTCGCTAGCTCAGCTATAGACGGAATAGCTCGGAAACCTTCGGGTGTTTTTAGTGTAGGCTTTTAGAATTCTTGCAAATCCCTGTCTCAGATATCACCAGCGGCACTCATTACAATACACATTCTTATTTAAGAATACTAAAATTTCTTACATTTCTTACAACTTATGTTACTTAAAATTCTGACTTTTTACTATATGTTTCACAAAACTTGTTATTCCCGAATAAAAATGCTTCGACTTGAGTTCGACTTGAATTGCCCCCAATCAAGACATGCTGAAGTCGAAAATGTCGACTTGAGCATGTCTCAGTTTTGAGACGGAGCCAGACTTCAATTTGTGTCTTGGAGACAAGTTTTTATGTCTTAAAGATATAAATTTATCTCATGAGTCGTATTTTTATGACTCCAACACGTGCGGTTTATAAATTCGAGGGTATACCTGTCCTAACAAAAAGGTTATTTCTAACAGTCATAAAAGCTAATCTTTGGTAATGATTAAACAATCTTGTATATTTTTATACAATATACATATTACATCAACTTATTTATGGATTGTTATTTGTATTATACTTGTTTGACGATGTTACCGAAAATTTTGTTTGTTTTTACATATTTCTAACGGCTCAGGAGATCCTTCTAGAAAGTTACAATTTTTATTTTTATGAAGAAAATTCTTAAGGGTTATACTCGTTCAGACCCACCGACTCTGAATTATTAAATGAAAAATAACTAATTTAATAATTACAAATTTTTCATTCATCAATTTTAATCTCATTTATGAGACAAAAAAGGTTCGATTATCTCAGCCAAGACAAGGCTCGTCTTAAGTCAAGTAAACGTCGTCTTAGCTAAGACAAGGCTCGACTTATGACAAGTAAACGCCGTTTTACCTGTCGTGGCCATAAAAGTAAGACAAAGGCCTATGTCTCGACTCAGTTTTGAGACGCAGCCAGACATCGAGGTGTTGGAGATGAACTCAAGACATAACCAAGTCGAACTCAAGTCGAAGCGTTTTTACTCGGGTTGACCATTATCAATTTTTCACATTCGCCATTTTCATACAGTAAATAAGACTTTTTCTAAACGTGAATACGAATTTTTGCTCGCTCAAGTTTATAATAATATATAAAGAAATATCATCTCTCATCATAGTAGGACTCTTTATAGCAGTACCCCGATTATCCCTAAATTCTTACATTTTATTTTAACTGCAAATATAGAATGAATAAAACATTGATATCAAAAGTCTCTCCGTGCAGCATCTCTTATTTCTTTATTGGTTGAAATGATTGTATGTGCATTATTTCTATTTCCAGCTGCTTGTGATTGTAAAAGTAACCGCAATGGATCTACCAATATGGTTGCATCGTGCAAGTATTTTAACATTTTTGCTGTTTCTTTTGCTTCTACTTCATAATCAGAGAAGTCACTTTCAGAATCATCATTCTCATCTTCACCATCTTCATCATCTTTATTCTTTTTTTTTCTTCATCACAATCATTAGCATCATCTTTACTGCTAAATGTCACTGATGAAGAACTAACCTCTTCACCAAATTCTTCTTTTTCTACCTTTTGCTTCTTAATATATGGTTTTATTTGATGTTTGCCATTCTGAGGAATGCGTACCACTTTCTTGAATAGAGAGCAGCGCCGTCAATATTTTTCTTGAATTTCTTGATCCCTATCATGTTTAAGAATAGTCTGGTTCTGTTGAATTGATTTGCTAGTCTCATTAGCCTGCTTACTGCTGCCTTGCATAAATTTCCTTATTGCCTCAGGTATACTTGCATTTGGAATAATAGAATTCTCCTCATATTTAAGATTATTTGCTATGCAAGAGTATTTCTCATGCCTTTTCAGATTATCAAAACGCGAATCAGTTGGGCACCACTTCGGGTCATTTTTGACCCGAGGCGATTCTAAAAGTAAAGTTTCTAAAATGAGAAACGTCGGATGGGCGGAGCAAATATGCTGTTAATTAGGGGGAAAGTTTGGCCTATTTGAGGGGCATATAGGGCCGTTCTCAGTTCGACGCTGGTTTTCGCACAGGGCGGTCGGGAAGCGGATATAGGGTCATTTTTGACCCGGACTGTTCTCAATCAGTTGAAAAGTGAGTGGAAAATTTTTAGTGCATTTTTTTATTGAAAAGTGTTTATCCAGTTAATTTGAAAGTGCTATAGTAAAAAAAAATTGAGTGCAGAATAAGAGTTCGGGATACTTCGGAGCATGTACGTACGCAGCGTATCAATCAGTGTTCGCTATATCGCGTTCTAAAATGCACGAAATCCATTGTTTTCTGTGATAAAAAGTGTATTAATGATTTTCCATCCTTGTAGAGTCAAGAATGGGAGATAGAGATGAAGTTGAAGTTGTCAGGCTTCTCACCGACCGATTGTCAAAACTTACACGCTGCTACCTTTGAGAGTCCCAGGCGGAAATATTAGAGGAGAGTACTTGAATATGAGATATTCTCGTAATATGAGATAGCGGAGTATCAGCTAAACTAAGAGACCGACTCTGTTGGTGCTATCACTAACTTGTAGCCCTTGAAGGAAGAGTAATTTCGTGGTATAGTCCATTTTTCATTGGATTTCTAAAGATTATAGGCGAACTTTTTGTGAAATCGATGGTGGTTGAATTCTTGGAAGGAAATTCTTTAAACCCTATTTATTATTCATTAAATATGTATTTAGCAGTAAAGTTTGCCTGGAGTAATGGGGATTGAATAACTAAGTGCACTCTGGCTGCGCGGGGGAAATTGGTTACAAAAGTGTTTGTGACTACTGCAAAAACTAAATATATCTAAGTAGCAGTAAATTTATACTTCGGAAACATAGAATAAAGTTTTTCATTAAAAATAATACTTATTTTGCATTTTATTAGCTATTTCCTGGGGTATCTCATATTATGAGAATAGTTTGACCAGTTTGGAAAAAGCACTTTTTTACATTTTTTGTATTTTCAGCATAAAATAATTTTTTATTTGAGCTCTTTATGGCAAACTAAATTTTCTTTAAAATGACCTATATTACTTTTAAATTCAGTACATAGAATTCCGACAATCACGCCAGAGTTGGTATCTCATATTTGGGTACTCTCCTTTATATATAGTTTATATATA
>NC_046661.1:45340598-45342080 GCF_010883055.1 Belonocnema kinseyi | reverse complement strand
TTGCATCATCCTAGGAGCTTTAAAAGAGCGCAGACTACGAGGTCTCCCACTATACATTTTTCCATGTATCGTGGGAGACAAGAGGAGGGCGAGTCCTATAAAAAGGGCCGCACAAGTTAAAAAGTCAGTTGAATTCTGCGGGGCAACTCGCAGAAAACATCCTTAGAAGAGGGTCTCTCTCTTCTAAGTTGATCTCTAATAGACTTGGGAGAAATCCCATCTCTATTATTTTCCTTAGGAACTATAGCGTGCTTGAGGAGAGGACGAGTGAATATTCGCTCGCACCCTGTTAGTATAGTGGCTATTTTTCCAGTGTTTTTCTGCGACGTTGTGCATCGAAATTCGATTTATTATTTCAAGGCTTCTAACGCGAATCCATTTTCTGAGGCAGAGACCTCCAAAAAATTTAAAATATAAAATTTATAAAGCAAATTGCTTGAGGAAAATAACCATAAACTATTCTCAACCGACATTGTATAATTTCTCTGTGACTCCAGACGTCACGAGCGAGATAAATTTCTCGTACCCGGGGTCAAGAAGTTGAACGGTGAAATTTTATTGACCCTGTCACTCGCCTTAGCTGCTTAGAAGTGGACGAGTGTAAATTCGCTCGAAACCTGTCCAGAAAACGGCTAAGCCTGCGTGCCAGGTAAAAGAAAATAGTTTCTCAAATATTTTGTCAGCCGTCGGTAGAGGCTATTCTTACGTTTCGACCCAAAGTGTCGCCTTGAGATAAACATCTCTCTCGCTCTCAGTAGAGCACTCTCTTTGTCCCTCTTAGTAGGAGGATAGGAACACCTGGAGGTCGAGGGCGCCTCGACTCAGGTTGGTTACCGCGCGTCAGGTTCATCACCCTTTTATGGTGATACCTCATTGTAATAAAAGCTAATTAACCATTATAGGGCTTAGTACCCCTTTTCACTAAACTTACAAATATTGACTGATTATCATTAAGGCTAGCTACCGTAATAATAAACCTTCACTAGGTCAGTAGGGCTAGGTCCATAAGGTCATTGACCATCTTAAACAGATGTATTGTTTTATTAAAGGAGAGATTCCTTCGAATACTAGGAAACGAGTTCTAATACTCAGAATTTCAGATTGTGTTTTAACGAATGAACGAATAGCTTAGATAGCTTCTTATTTTTGAATTTTAGAATATAAGATTGTTAGAATTATATCGAGTTCTCAATAAAAATGTTGGCTACTTACGAGGTCGTTGTAGAATTGTGTTTTTAGGGCAATTACCCTTCTTTACCAAAAAGAATAAAATTTCTTAGTCAGGGCAAATAAAAGATTATGTAATTTAGAATAGGTATTTTGAGATTTTTTATTTTACTTAAAATCTCCTGACGTTACTCCGTGCAACCCTTTTATTACAAATTTATTTTACAAATAAAAACCATCCGGGGAGATTCTCCCTCTTTTAGATAGCCTTAGGGTGAACTTAGAGCACTCACCCTTTTGCATGCTATAATTGCA
>NC_046661.1:45334185-45340498 GCF_010883055.1 Belonocnema kinseyi | reverse complement strand
CCGGAATATTCTGTTAAACTGATCGTCCTTATCATCGGCGTTCTTGGAGGTGCCAAGCTTTCACTTGCTAATAGCCTAAAAAGCATCCCTGCGTGTCAACAACATGCTAGAACAATTGCAGGAAAAATGCAGAAGGCGGTTGTCCTTGGGTCACTCCGTGTTCGTAGGGTGTACGAGGCTTTTGCTGGATCGTCGTATTGATTTCTTTACAGACTGTAACCACCTATCTCACGGTTGTGAGACGTGGTTGTGGCTGAAATTTTACCGCGATTTCGCTGGAAGCGGGTGCAATTTTTCAGATTAGCACCCGCTCCCGGCGAAATCCTGCGGTTGTCCTTATGACAAATTTTTAATTATATATATATAATTTTTCAGCCTGGGTCTAGTTTGGACAGGAAAACTGATTCAGCCTATTTCCTTTGCTAGATCCCAATATGTCGGGACCACCGTCGCGCAGTGTGCGTTAATTGCTCAGACGTCTAATTAAGTTTAATTTTTAATATTTTGCAATATAAATTTTAATTCTTGTTATATTCTGAGCATGTATAGTTTTAATTTTACTTCTATTTTTATGAATAAATGCAGAATACTTAAAGAAATAAGCATTTATCACCTTTCTTTACCTTATTTTTACATTTATTTATTTCAACAGTTTTTAGTTAACAATAATTTTTTCGCATTTTGATTAGATATCTGACACCCTGAATGTCAATTTTCACTCATAGTTTGTTGAGAACGTGCAAATGAAACAAAAATAACAGCCCGAAATGTAAGTATTAAAATTCATCACATAGGGCACATTTACTCGGTGAGACAAATATACTTTTTGGGAAAAATAGAAAAACCACTTAAAAATGTTTGTAGAGCAAAGTGTACAGATTATGAAACTCACTGATTTTTTTCAATTACTCTAAAAACGAAAGAAATAACATTAAAAAACAGAAAAAAGTAATTTTTGTCATTTTTTCGCATTTTTTGTCGAATTTTCTTTCATAAAATCGTAAAAAATAAAAATATCGCTTTCCCTCTTATGTAGTCTTTTTCTAGACACTCGAATGATTCAATTTCACTCCGTTTTATATAAAAACATTGCCATTAACCCATTCACGCCCAAAAAACCGAAAAACTAAGCTTAACTTTATTGATGCAGTTGTGGTCGTAACACATGTCGCATATGTTTGAAACTTAACATACTTATGTTTTCAATACCGCTCTACAAGATGAACTTGTCAAACTAATTGCTTCTTCACCAGGAAATTCAATATGGCGGAATTTATAAAAAAAACTTGGAAAAATTTAAGACCAAAAATTTTTGCTACTAGATATCGTAACGAAAATTTTTTTTATGTAACAAAATTGGTGCACAAAAGTGCACAAACATATTGAACTTTCGAAAAATGAAAAACAACAACTTTGAAATGCAAGATGGATGTCTCAAAATAGCGAATTTAAAAAAAAGAATTTGTTATTGCTACCCTGAAGTAACTGCAATGAATTTGATGATTACCCAAACAACCTATATATTTTAAAAATTATTTTTCGGGCAACTTATTACAAATCTGGCCACGAAATTGCAAAATTAATTTGTTTAAACTATTTGCTTAAACAAACTATTCCGAAGAATCAGACTGTTCACAATATGCATATGCTTTTCATGGGTTTTGGGTCCGCTGAGTACGAATATAGCGTTAAATTTGCAAAATCAATGTGTTTAAATAATTTTTTAAACAATTTTTTAACAAATTCTTGATATATTGAAGTTTTTGCAAGACGCATATGCTTTCGTTGGGTTTTCTGTCTGCTGAGTACGAATCTGGCATCAGATTCGCAAAATAAATATGCTAAGAGAATTTTTTAAAAAATTATTGCAATATTTCCTTCTGTCAGCCGCCTTATTTGACGCTTACCAACTGCCAGCGCATGGAGGTCGAAGGATAGAGAGTTTTTTTTATCAGATTTGTGAAATTCATTTCTTTTTTGCGTAATTCATTCGAGCAGTGAACAATAGTAGTCAACTGTTCTTTGCCTACGCCATTGCTGAACAGTTCAGTACAGTTCTAAAGAATACAAAAATACCACGCGGTGAAACATTGATTTTGGAAATCTGATCCCAGATTCGTACTCAGCGGACACAAAATCCAACTAAAGCATATGCATCTTGCAAAAACTCTCATAATGCAACAATTTGTTGAAAAATTGTTTAAAATTTGTTCAAACACATTGATTTTGCAAATTTGACGGCAGAATCGTACTCAGCGGACCCAAAAACCATGAAAAGCATATGCATCTTGTGGACAATATAATTCTTTGGAATAATTTGATTAAACAAATTCTTTTAGCAATTAAGCGGCCAGATTCGTAATAGGTGACCCGAAAAACCATGAAAAAAATATATAGGTTTTTTGGGTAACAGTCAAATTTATTGCTGTCACTTGAGGGTAGAAATAACAATTTCTTTTTTTTTAATTTTGCCATTTTGAGACATCCATCTTGAATTTCAAATTTGTTGTTGTCCATTTTTCGAAATTTCAATATGGTTGTGCACTGTTGTGCACCAATTTTGTTACTTGAAAAAAAATTTTCGATGCGAAATTCAGCAGCAAAAATTTTTGGTCTTAAATTTTTCCTTGTTCTTTGTTATAAATGCCACCATATTGAATTTCCTGGTGAACGAATAATTATTTTGACAAGTTCATCTTGTAGAGCGGTCTTGAAAACATAAGTATGTTGAGTTTCAAACATATGCGACATGTTTCACTACCACAACTGCATCAACAAAGTGTAGCTTAGTTTTTCGGTCTTTTGGGCGTAATGGGTTAAACATATTTAAAATATGTTTGAAATTTCGGGTCAATTTTGACCCATACTGGTCCTCAATAATTATTCGGAAAATACGTGGTACCCAGCGGATTAATGCGGGTGTTAGTGATGACGTCATCAAAATTCCACGAACCATAATAAAATTCCTTGTAACTAGTATAAAAATAATAATATAAAAATAGAGTGAATTCCATACTGAGTAAGTAAAAACTGGATCTCTAATTCAATTCTAAAATACTCTGAGAGTCTAATCTTGTAATTATTGAGTTAAATACTCTAAGTGAAGGTCTAATCTTGTAATAATTGAGGAGAGGATTTGGTCCATTTGATTGAACTACATTATTATCCTTTTCTTCTTCCTCCTCGACCTCCTCCTTGTACTCCTTAGGAACCCTGTAGTAAGGGACGTGCCGATGAGGCAGCTGACTGCGGATTCGTCGAGCGAGAAGAGAGAGACACTTCCGTTCCAAATCAAGATACTATACCAAAATTTACTACAGCTTCGCGCTTCGGTATGCGAATAGTGCTTGTTGACATCTTGAAGTGGTTAGGGACCATGTATTGAGGGATGCACCAAACAGGCAGCTGGGTGCGGGTTGGTCGAGCGAGAAGAGAGCGATACTTTCGTTCCCACAGCAGATACTGTACATTTATTGAAGTTTGCTATAGCTTCATGCTTCGGTACCTTCGATATGCTTAGTGTTTGTCGTGTTTGTTGCCGTTTAAATATATCGCGCCTTCTACCACTGGCTTCAACTTCCATTCCAGCTCCCCCCTCCACATAGCCTTAGGCGCGTCCCTCATTACAGGGTCTCTACGTCCTCCTAAGGTAGTGGAGGAGTATAATGTAGCTCAATCAAATGCTCGAAGTCGTCGAATCAATGATTACAAGATAAGACTTTCATTTAGAGTATTCGACTCAATGATTTACCGAAGGAACGGAAAGGAGCCTCTACATAGTACTCTTAAAGACCCCACAGAGTCCCTCTTCGGTTCCTTCTGAAAAATACTAAAAAAACAGTACGGTCAACATTTGAATTGTTGAAATTCGGATTCTACGTTAAAATTTCTATAAGAAACTCATGGAGTAAACGTTATACTGTTTTTTGCAGCGTTAAAAATTAAAAAAAAATTTATTAACTTCTGCTGAAGGTGACTTCGAGCGCATCCATAATAACGCAAGTAGTATGTTGCGCGCGAAGTTTACAAATAAAATTCTCTCTCACTTGCATCGAAGCGTTGTTGTCTGAAGTTTCCACTGCGTGGCGCTAGCATCCGGACAAAATTCTTAAAGTTACCGACGAAACGCTTATTAACTGCTACTAAAAGAAGATGCACTTGAAACCGCCTTCGGCCCATGTAAATAACAGCTATTTTATTTTTTTAAGTTTCTAACGCTGCAAGAAAAAGTATTGCGATTACTCCATGAGTTTCGAATGCAAATTTTAATGCAGAATCCAAATTTCAACCATTTAAAAGTTGATCTTGCTGTTTTTTTCTTAGTTTCTTTAAAGGAAGCCGAAGGGGGATTCAATGTGTTCTTTAAGGGCACTTTGTAGAGGCTTCTTTCGGTTCCTTCAGTGCGCCAGGGTATCTACTCAGTATGGCATTGACTCTATTTTTATATTAGTATTTTTATACTAGTTGCAAGGAATTTTATTATGGTTTGTTAAATTTTGATGACGTCATCATTAAGGAATGCTTTTTACCCGAATTTTTTAGATTATTTCGTGTGAAGTATGACATTCTATGTGTATATGCATTGAGTATGAGTTATTCAAGATATAACTAAAGGTTAAAGAAATTGTTATGCAAAATTGTTTCATTATCTGATTTGAGTAATTTTCAAATTAAAAAGTCTCTGCTGTAACTTATTCAAAGCTTTTTAAAAATGTTCAGTGTTCTTCCTCTTCTTCCTCTTCTTCCTCTTCCTCCTCTACTTTCCTTCTCCTTTTCTTTCACCTCCTTCTCCTCCTATTTTCATACATAAACTCTGCTTTCACGACTAAGCAATTAATCAAGTTACAATAGTAGCGACAAAATGGCTTTCACATGTACCAATTGTCTCAAACCTTATTCAATTTTTGATAATTTAAAAAGACATTAGAAATATCTTGCATAGCAAATAATCTTACATAGCAAATAATCTTACATATGATTAGAAATCTATAAATCAAAATGCAAAGATACCTGAGGCTATAGAGGCAAGGCAGCAGTAAGCAGGTTGATGACACTAGCAAATCAATTCAACAGAACCACACCATTCTTAAATATGATAGGGATCAAGAAATTCAAGAAAAATGTTAACGGCGGTGCTCGCTATTTAAGAAAGTGGATACGCATTCCTCAGGATGGCAAACATTAAATAAAACCATATGTTAAGAAGCAAAATGTAGAAGAAGAAGAATATGGTGAAGACGCGAGTTCTTCGTCCGTGATACCAGTAAAGATTATGTTAATGATTGTGATGAAGAAGAAGAAAAAAGAATAAAGAGGATGATGATGGTGGAGATAAGAATGATGATTCTGAAAGTGGTTTCTCCTCTGAGTCTGAAGTAGAACAAAAAGGAGCAGCAAAAATGTTAAAATACTTGGACGATCCAAACATATTGGTAGACCGATTGCGGTTACTTTTACAATCACAAGCAGGTGGAAATAGAAATAATGCACATACAATCATTTCAACTATTAATGAAATAAAAGATGCTGGTATTATTAAATAATATGTTCTATTAGCTTACGTTAATCCTTTAATAGTTAGTTTAATCGTTTTTCAACCACAGAATAAACATTTGTTCTATTTGATTAAACATTTCCTGTAATTAATTTAAAAACGCTTATAAAATAGCCAATACCATAGTAAGTAAGCAATAAGTGATATATATTAAAAATTTGCCATAAGGACAACCGCAGGATTTCACCGGGAGCGGGTGCTCGTTTGAAAAATGGCAAACGCTTTCAGCGAAATCGCGGTAAAATTTCGGCCACAACAACGTCTCACGACCGTGAGATAGGTGGTTAGAGTCTGTAAAGGAATCAATACGACGATCCGGCAAAAGTTACGTGCATCCTGAGAACACGGAGCAATCCAAGGACTACCGCCTTCTGCATTTTTCCCGCAAGTGTTTTAGCGTATTGTTGACACGCAGGGATGCTTTTCAGGCTATGAACGAGTGATAGCTTGGTACCTCCGAGAGCGCCGATTAGTTTAACAGAATATTCCGGGTACAATCGTTGCAACTCCCTTATAAGGTATCTATACCTCTATTTCTTTTCATTCTCCTTGGCTGTGAAGTTTTTGCTAGCTGGTGCCGAAAATTCGATAACGAACATGGTTCGCGTCTCGAAGTCAAGAAGAACCATGTATGGCCTCGCGTGTGCAAGAGAAACAATTGTCGAGAATATAAAATTCCAGTATATGCGGCACTTCCCATTCGCAACAATTGACTCGATTTCCCTAGGAGCCTTTAGAGGAGTGATATTAAGGTTAATG
>NC_046661.1:45328666-45334085 GCF_010883055.1 Belonocnema kinseyi | reverse complement strand
TTCTTAAAATGTGTATTACTTCACTTCACCCAACCTTGAATCATATCAGTTAAGGTAAATATCCTTCAGCCGTTTTTTCCGTCCGAATTAAGGCGGGAGGATATATCCGAATTATCCATCAGCTTTTAGTTGTATTGAAGAACACATTCAAAAAACCTATAATAAATACTTTTTTTCAATCAAACATTCGCGTCACAAAAATTTTATAACACTGTTGAAACGACAAACTACGCAGTCCTTCAACTGCAGAACTAACAAGCCGAGAGTAATTCTATGCTCGATCGGCCACAGATGCAGTGTTCATCTCTTCTAAATCTGAAGGAAGCAAGGCTGGAATCATCTACAAACTAACTAGGAAATGGGCCTAGAAATCCACTTAATAGCATAAAAACTCATCTTGGTGACCCCGACGTGATCTTCCACGCCTGTAAGCATCTTTTGAACACCGGCATCAACGAAAACATCGACCGGCTACCGACTCCAAGGAAGCAAAGGTATAGAAAATCAGCATAAATTTAAACCTCGCTAACTCAGAAAAAGCGGAAAAGCAGAATCCGCTGAGGGACGCTTCAATTCCGAATCCACCCTTTTTTGCCACCATAGCGGCGTAATAGGCTTCTTCAAGAAGGCCATATCAATTCAAACGGCCACGCAGAAGATCGACAAACACTTTTAAGACAAGGATGACCACGCTCCACTTCGACGAGGGTAACAACGTTTCCAGCTCAACCCCTAACTTGGAAAAGAATCTTGTAAGTTCGCACTTTTTTTCAAACATATTATTTTGCAAATCAGTGAAGAATTTTTCATGCAATTTTCGCGCTTTTTTCGTGATTTGTGACGCAGCGTTAATCCGAAAATAGTCAAAGCGGGATATGAGCAAAATAAAATCCGACCTCAGTTACTAATTAAGTTTACAAATGCCGACTAGCAATTAATATTTTTAAATTTTAAGACAGATCTAATGCTTAATAAACTTAGTGAAATGTTTGTAAAATTTTTCTTTCTTTCGATTTTTGTTCGAAATCGTCATAGCGCGGCGTTACTCATTGTATACCTCACTCTAACGATATTCTCGTAGTTTTTGGCAACAATTAAATAATTGGACGGAAAATAAACCAATTATTTTACAAAAATTCATAATTAAGTATCTCGCATTGTAAGCATTTTTGACAGGGCTTGGCTACTAACACTAGCAGTATTATTTCAATATAGCAACTTATTGACAAATAACTGTACGTGTTCATGTGGCTTATATAACGCTAAGCAAGATCTTTTAAAATTTTTTATTTTTTAAACAATTTGTGAATTTTTATGGAGGGACGAATTTGTAAACGCTGTCAATTACGCACGGTTACTGGCTGTAAACCTTTTTTTTAGTTGGATATATGTTGGAGGGTGAATGTCGTCGCCATCGTGAATGCCCATCGCCACACTATATTCCCATGTGTATTCGCATCCATCATCGTACATCACCGATCGAAAGGATTTACTGGCAACTTCAGACATAATCACATCCATTTAAATAGCAACTTTTCAGAAGGTAAAATAGCTTCGTGCGATATCTTTTGCAAAAATTTGAATTATCATTGATATTAAGTTCGTAATACTAAATTCGGTAGTATTAATTAATAGCATTCTTATAAATTCTGTGGCTCGTAGCAATTGAGCAAAATCGTCCGGATTCACAACTCACTCCAAAAATACCGAGATTCAATCACGAAGACACAGCATCGTGGTTCCTTGTGCTGTATATTAAAGACATATTCACAGCAGAACCGCGTCCGAACAATCTATACGATCATATTAATGCAAAATGATTGCCTAGCTTCTCCGCATCATCGGAACCGCGATTAAGATAGCTTTTAAAAGGGGAACTGCATTAAAAGCACATTTCTCGAGAAACTTCCAGTTCAGGGCCGTGCCATTTTGGTATTCTCAAGCGTGAGCGACCTCCATGTTTGGCTGAGCTCGCCGACAAGGTAACTGAAGCAATCCGAAACACGAATTTATTAGTTACGTCGGTTAATTCTGACAAAAATCAGCAGGAATTATCGGCTTGTGCAGTTGCTAACCCGACGCCCATCGAAGGTCTCAGAATCACGATGGAAAAATTCACCAAACAGCTCGAAAATCTAACTAGCGAAATTCGGCCATCGAATTACAATAAATCGCGTTCGAATTTACACTCAAGGAACAGCAACCAGCGCGCTAGAAGTATGAACAGACTGTGCTATAATCACAGACGCTTTAAAAATAAATTTACCAAATGCGTTAAACCGTATTCGTGGATGAACGCCCCACCTCCGGAAAACTAAAAAAGCCTAAATGCAGGGAGACAGCAGACTGAGGCTTCCCAAATTTAAAACGTCTCCACATTCACGACGCTGACTCTGGCTTAATATTTCTAATCGACACCTGGTCGGATATTTCCTTGCTCCCGGCAGATAAGTTCGCTTTGAAACATATACCTAACGATCTGACTTTGTACGTCGCCAATGAGACGCACGTAAAAACGTTCGGCGAGAAACGCATGCAAACCAATTTTAATCTCAGGCGCAGTATTTCGTGGAATTTTTGTGCTGCAGCAATACCTCACCCAATTGTCGGGGCAGACTTGCTTGCACATTTTAAACTTGTCCCTTATTTACACGAATCTCGTCTCGTGGACACCACCACTGGTCAGAGTGTAAAAGGTTTTCTGAAAAACGCGTCTATTCACGGAGTGAGCATATAAGATCAAAATAATAAATTTTCTAAAATCTTAGCAGATTACCCAGAAATAACCACTGTTAAGAAAAATTTAAATCAAATAGACAGTAGCGTTCACCACCATATTTTGACCATCGGTCCTCCTATCGCAGAACGGCCACGGCGTCTCGCACCCTATAAATTGCTCGCGGCGAAAGCCGCCTCCGAACCAATGGGCAATTAGGGAATTCGCAGACCTTCCTGCAGTCCGTGGGCATCGCACATACACATGGGCAAGAAAAAAACGGAGAGTAGAGAATCTGTGAAAATTTCCGCAGACTCAACTCTGTGACCATCCCAGACAAATATCCGGTACCGCATCTGAACGATTTCTCTGTTATGTTACGAAATAAAAATGTATTTTCTAAACTCGATCTGCACAAAGCCTATCACCAGATCCCGATTGCACCAGAAGACGTTCCCAAAACCGCAGTCATAACACCGTTTGGGTTGTATGAGTATACATCGATGACCTTTGGGTTACGGAATGCCGGGCAATCATTTCAACGGCTTATCTACCGCGCTTTGGGCGACCTGGACTTTACCTTTGCCTTTTACTTTGCCTCCTCGAATCCTGAGGAAAATAAGATGCATCTCAGGCAGGTTTTACGGCGCTTAAAAGAATTGCAACTACGCATTAATGTGAGCAAGTGCCAGTTCGGTCAATCGGAGCTCGAATTTGTTTGCTACCTCATTAACTGCGAAGACTGCGTGCTGAATCTGGAGAAAGTTTTCGCTATTACGCGATTTCCGAAATCTATGACTGTCGTTGAGCTTTGCCGATCCAGGCTCCTCTCAACGATTATCTACTCGATAGTAAGAAAAATGACAAAAGGGAAATCCCTTGGAATCTAGCAACGGAGGATGCGTTCGAACGGGTTAAAAACAGCCTGACTAATGCTAAACTCCTATCACATCTCGCTCATGGAACGGAAACTCGAGTCGTTACTGACGCATCAGATTTTGGGATGGGCGCTTCGCTCGAGCGAAAGCTCGATAACATATGAAAGCCCTTAGCTTTCCTTTCTCGCACGTTTACACCTGCTCAACGCGCATATAGCGCTTATGATAGATAGTTCACGGTCGTTCATGAGGCAATGCGTCACTTCCGATATTTTCTCGAAAGACAAATCTTCAAAATCGTGACAGACCATAATTCGCTTATCTACGCGTTCGCGCAGCGAACCGAGAAAGCCTGCCAACGGCAACAGAGACAAATTTCTTTTATCACGCAATTCATTACCAATATCGAATTCTTAGCTGGTTCCGGAAATGTCGTGGCCGACACCTTGTTTCACGTCGAAACTATACGCCTTCCTACCGAAATTAGCCTAATCAAGCTTGTGCAAGCACAGGCTGACGACGATGAGCTCAAACGGTTAATGACAGACCCTGGCTGTTTCCTCTATTTTCGCAGAATCCAATGGGGTACTGAAGACACCTTAGTGTACTGCGACTCTACAGGAGAGGCATTACATCCCTTTATCCCCCTAAAGCTTAAGAATCGCGTATTTAACTGGTTCCACGAACAAGCTCATCTGAGCGCTAAAGTCACAGACCGTTTATTTAGGAGAAGATATACTTGGCCCTCGATGCTCAAAGACATATCGAGCTGGTGCAAAACATGCACGGCGTGTCAGCAATAAAAAATTACGCGACACAATCACACACTTCCAGCGCAATTCGCTGCACTGGACTGTCGTTTCCAACATGTGAATATGCAACATCGTCGGGCCGCTTTCGGAGAGCAAAGGTCATAAGTATTGTCTCACAATAACAGAGAGATTCTCTCGCTGGCCAGAGGCAGTTCCTCTCCTGAATATCGAGGCAATTACTGTTTGCACAGCCTTTGTAGATCAATGGGTTTCCAGGTATGGAGTCCCAGAGACAATAACGACCGACCAAGGCGCACAGTTTGAATCGCAACTGTTTAAAGCTTTACGCCACACGATCGGCTGTAACCGCATCAGGACAACCGCCTATTATCCCGCGCCCAACGGCATGGTAGAGCGTTGGCATAGGTCCCTGAAAGCATCCATACTGTGCCAGGTGGATACCGAATGGTCCAGGTCACTATCGACCGTAATTCTCGGTCTAAGGACCAATGTTTTGGACGTCGATGCATCTACAGCAGAGTTCGAGTTCAGTACTATTCTACGCATCCCGGGATTATCTGACGATTTCACGCCAGATCCGCATATCTTCCTGGAAGAATTCCGCGGACATATGCGAAAGGTTTAACCAATACCCGTGGCTCAGAAATATAAAATAAAAGATTTTCTCCATTAAGAACTCAAATCTTTTATGCACGTCTTCCTACGCTTCGGCGCTAGGAAATCTCTCGTACGGACATATACGGGCCGACACAAAAGCATTCACTGAACTTCGGACAGGGTTTATGAAATAGATGTCGATGGTATACCCGATTGATCAGGGCGATAATCGCCTCAATCGCAACATGGTACAAAAATGTATTGTTGCACAGTTCGTAAATACTAAATTTTAAAATCACTGTTGCAAATTGTTCGCATATGTAAACTATTGCGACGTCGTTGTATGTTTATGTTCAAATGGAAATTACCATTATGTATATTGAAGACTAATATTTTAGTATTTGATGCTCAACAGAGGTCTATCCTTTTTTTAACAAATTTGCATGCGTACTCTA
>NC_046661.1:45319607-45328566 GCF_010883055.1 Belonocnema kinseyi | reverse complement strand
TGGTTTTCTTAAGAAAGAGGCTGTTGCGTCTATACAAGCCACCTCTGATTTTACTCACATGAACGCTGAGTCGATTTCTAAGCTTCTGAATGATTTGCGTGATGAGGCAGGAAAAACAGGGTTGCATTTTGATGATCCATCTGCGCTTGAGGATAAAGATTATTATAGGCTCACCGGTTAGACGAAAAATCAATTTAGTCACGTTGCACAGTACTTGTTAATTGAAGTGCGTTCGACAAAAGGTCGTTCTGTGCGTTTGTGCCTTGCATCATTGTTGATCAAGTTGCGCACAGGTCTTTCCAATGCAATTTTATCAACTATTTTTGGCATAGAAAAACGAAGAGTTGGCAGAGGAATTACGGCAGCAAGGAAAGCTCTGATGTCCTCTTTAGTACCTCATCATCTTGGTATATGTCACATATCACCCGAGTCAGTCATTAAGGACCATACTACATCAACGGCAAAAACGCTATTCGCAAATGGAGAAGATGTATATATCCTTGTAGCTGATGGTACATACATGTTTATCCAAAAGAGTAGCAATTACTCTTTTCAAAGGCGGACTTATTCTATGCATAAAGGAAGGAATCTGGTCAAGCCCATGATGTTAGTAACGACGACAGGATATATAGTGGATGTTTTCGGTCCGTATTTTGCTGATGGCAAGAACAACGACGCTAGTATCTTTGAAAGTCTTTTAAAACAAGATTCAATAAAACTGCGTACATGGATGCCCTCAAACGCTGTTATCATTGTCGTTCGCGGTCTTCGGGACTGCCTGAAGTTTTTAGAAGATCTTGGATTCGTTTCCAAAATGCCTTATTTTCTTCAAAAAGGATCACAGCACACTACGATTGAAGGAAACGAATCAAGGCTAGTTACTAAAGTCCGATGGGTGGTTGAAGCAGTCAATGGTTTGATAAAAACTTGGAGAGCCTTAAGTGATGTTTTTCCAAATAGTCAAATCCCGTACATCGGCGATTACGTCAGAATAGTCTGTGCCCTTTGTAATGCTTTCCGACCTCCTAGAATTCTTGATAATTCCGATGAGCATCTGATCGCTGAACGAATGTTGCGATTGGCTTTGCAGCCTAATCGCCTGCAAGAGCGAGCAGAAAAGGAAAACTGGGCAAAAAGGAGGGCATCGTGGCTTCCTATAACGCAAGAGACACTACCTGATCTTCCTAGGTTAACTCTTGATGAATTGCAATACATCACACTCGGAGTATATCAGCTGAAGCAAGCCCAATCGTATACCGAGGAACATTTATCTGATGATGGAATGTACTCCCTTCTTGTCCACAAACAGGAGGAAGGCATTCTAAGCGTACAAATCCAGTCTCGGCATACATCTTCTAAAGTGTATAACTTATGGATAGAAACTAATCCTGGAGCAAATCCGATAAGTGGTTGGTACTGTCAGTGCAAAAGTGGTGCAAGAGTGGTAAGATGTTGCGCTCACATTGCCAGTGTTCTGTGGTATCTTGGTTACTCTAGATATAACCAGAACACTCCCAGACTTTCACGTGAATTCGAAAGTCACGTGAATGATGCATCGTGTTGGGCGGAAAATGAAGGAGAAGCAGAATCATCTTCAGATGACCAAACCAATTCTGACGAATAAGGCTGTTGCAGAGTGCCTAGCCTCTAATCGACCATAAGTTCTGATTGACTGTAAACTAATATACGTTTTCTTAGAAAAATGTCTCCAAGATTATTTCGATTATTTTATAGAAATTATTGCTAATAAATCTGATAAAGTAGGACATTTTTACTCCTTTCATAATCACAATCCTAATTAAGTATAAACATGAGCCCTATTTTGAAGGCTAAGTACCTCGAGAAAAATGATGGCTTTAACATATGTTGTAACGCATATACGTGCGCAGTTTTTGGCCAAGTATGATCTTGCATGAGCAATACTAACAATGTGAAACTTAGCATGATTTGAATGAAAGTGCGAAAACCCATGTAAAATACGAACTTAAAAATGACTATATCTTGAAATCAAATCACTCTCAGGAAAAATCCTTTTAAGGGGTTATGAGACCTAGTTAGATGAATAAAATAAAACATGTTTGAGTCCAATCTGTATATGGCCCAAAAACCGGCCTTATTGACCCTCCTCTTTTGGTACTTTAACTTTTCTGAACTGCAGCTTATGAGGATGGCTTTTTCATCAAATTCAACTTTCTGGTTTAGCGCAGTGGTTAGCACTCCCCACTGCTAGGCGATAGATTTAGGCATAGATATGTAGGTTCGGTCCCCCTTAGCGTTAGGAATTTTATTTGTAATGTGATGTTAAAAAATGTAATATGCGTATTCATTTTAAGCAGCGCCATTAACATGTATTAACAAAATACTCGCAGTAAATTATTATTTATTTTTTAAAACCCTTTTTTGTTATGTCTTTATATTATAGAAATAGTGGGTGTTATAATCAAACAAATAGTTTGAAAATTATATTTTTGTCATTATAAATAATATTCGGACGATATCCATTCGTATGATGATGAATGGATGGTATTTAAAACAACGAAATCATTTTTTATCATTTTTAAAATTATTTCCGGCATTTTAGTACGTCAGCAATTTGCCAGTACTGCCCCAGTACTTGCAGTCAGTACTGCGCCAGTGCTGGCACGCCAGTACCGTCAGTCGTTACAAGCCAGTACTGGTACAATACTGCCCAAGTACAGCCGGCCAGTGCTGGGACTCCGACAAGCTGTACTGGGCCAGTACTAGACCGGTGGTGTATTTCTACCTGGGTTGGTTTTGAAAAATGTAAAGTCAATAGTGACATTTGAATTACACTTCAAAAAACTCTTGGAAAGTCAAATAGAAATAAAAATTGAAAACAGAACATCAAAACTGTATTTTTCGAATATGGATTGTAAATATTGTATTTAAGTTGTCCAATTCAGTTCCCGAAAATGTAAATCACTTTTGTAATTTGTACCCACATTAAGGAAAACTATAATTGCGAAAAAAAGAAATAAAAACTAAAAAACATCAAATGAAAAAGGCGTTTTCGAATTTTAGATCATAAAACTCGAATTCAAAGTCGCAGAATTGGGTTTTGAAAAATGAGAAGTCTACAGTGAAATTTGAACTAAACTTTCAAAAGTCTCTGAGAACGTAAAACAGAAATATTAGCTTCAATGCAGAAAATTCTAATTGTCTTTAATTATAGAAATTATAGTCCAGTCATTGAATCCAAGAAATTGCGTGAAAAATTTGCTGCTGATTAGTCAAAAACTACGTTTGTGCCCTTCGTCCTCATCTTAATCTCTCTACCCCCCCCCCCCATACTCTCACGAACTGCGTGGAAGCCCAAAGAATATGTTTGAAAAATTTGGTGCTAATTATCAAAATCTGGATTCTTATAAAGATGATACGTTTTAGGCCACTTGACTTGATATATATAGATATACAGTCAATGCTATTGTGAATTATTTAATAAACAAAATCTATTAGCATTTAGCGATTCCGGTTGCAGTAGGAACCATCTCCAGTGCCTAATCTACATGTGTATAAATTTCCAAGTCGATCTATGAAATGGTGTGGACGGTATCGAGCCTTAACTCCAAAAATTTAAATGTTATATACACTCTCAAAAATGTCCGATTAATGATAAAGGAATACTTTTACGGTTAAAGTGCCATCGTTTGAGAATTAAGTTTGAAAACAGATTCAACGAGAAGCGATTCTACTTTAACGCGTAGAAGGTGCAGTTTAACAGTTAAAATGGGACGTACTCTTACCGAAAAATAATGTACGCGCATGCGTGGAGTCGCATCACCGTGCTTTTAAAATGCAATATTTTACCCATTGAAGTGCATACTTTGAGCATTAATCTAGATCGTTTAAGAGTGAAACGAATCTGCTTTTAGACTATTCTATTTTAACGATTATAGGATCGACTTTATCGTTTAGAGGGAATTTCTGAGAGTGTAGTAGATTTCACTGTAGCCTTCACATTTTTTAAAACCATATTCTGCGACTTCATTGCGAGTTTTATAATAGAAAATTCGAAAACGCCTTTTTCATTTTATGTTTTTTTTTGTTTTTAATTCTTTTTTCACATTTGGAGTTTTCTTTAAGCTGTGCACGAATTTGAAAAGTGATTTGGAATTATCGGAAACTCAATTGGACAGCTTAAATACAATTTTTACCATCAAAATTCGAATTTATTTGTAGCATTCATGATACTTTATTTCAAGTAAGTAAAATCTAACAAGAGCTTTCAAATTATATGATCTTTATCTCACATAGTTTAAATGACATCCTAGCTATATCAATATCAAATTCTAAATTGTTACATTGATCCACTTTATGTAAGCGGACCTCTTAAGAATCTATATGTATTTTTCGAGTCGTTCAATTGTAAAGCCTTCTGCAAACTTACAAATTTCGCGAAATTATTTTTGAATTACAAATTTTTGCAATACATGGTTATTGAAAATATCAAAAGAAATTACGTCAGACACGTGAAAATACTTATTGAATGTATAAAAAATGAATTTGTGAACTTCCTGTCGGTAAATATCAAAGGAGAACCTTCAAGGAATTAATTATTAAAAATATAAAAGAAATTATGTAGGGCGGGTGACGCATAGTTGTGGAATGTCTTAAAAATCCATCTGTATATAGAAATAAATCCTAGCAATCGTATGTCCATCAAAATTTTCTTAAAAGCCTAATAAGTTATGATCTACGTAGCTGAAATTTCTACTCCAATCTTATGGCCATCAACACCTTCTCATTTATAACAACAAATAGATATAATTCTATCTCTTATACATATGGTGTCAGCGCGCAACAAAGACAGTCATTGAGGCGATATCAGATCTTGACCATTTTCAATGTACGCTCGAGTCGCGGTACTGCAAACTCTTAGCGCATGTCCCCCCTCAATAGTGATAACATATGAGGGGACCATACTGCTCCGACTATTACAATGTTCAATTATGGTAGATGATACATGTGTGCATCCATGTGCCTAAAAGTCAACTGTTTATATCCTGAAAGTTTGCAGTGACGATTTGAATAGTTATTATTAAAATTATTACAATTAATAGAGCGAAAGGAACATTAAGAGACATCACAAATATAAAATCTTCCACCGTAAGTATCGAATGTATTTGATTATGAATTAAAATTAAAATTAAAATTATGTGAATTGCACATTTGATGATGCCATTAAATATAGAAATGAGTAGTGGGGGAGAAGGGGTTATAGCGTCGTTCTCAGTATTATCAAGGAAATAATGTACTCAATCGCGGGAGTTCAAAGTACTGAATTTCGCATTGTCGCGACTCGAGTGTAATATAAATTATATTATTTTAGGACGACAAAACTCTAAATACGGTGATAGCTGATGTCACACGTGTTCAGTGTACAAGAGAGATTTCTCAGAATTGATGAGTGGATATGAATGTTTTTCAGGACCAATGTAAAAATTGCGTGAGGTGATTGACCTAGAAACCTTCTAGAAGGAATTTCCCTGTTAATTGTTTTCGCGCGCAAGAGGTTCTTTTAGAATTTATCAACGTATGGTGTGAAATTTTTAGTTTAATAGATAGATAAACGTTTATTTTTCGAGTTGCTGGAACTACAAAATTGACTTGCTTACACTTCCATTTTTTAAAGAATTTTCTCACAACTACGTGTTACAAAGTACCATCCATCCAGACCTTGTAACTAATCCGCTCGGTCATATAGCCTAACTTTCCTCGCTACGCCTCGCCTCGCACGCATTTAGCTTTTTTGTCGCTATGCCTCGCATAACCAGCCTCTTTTTCCACGGCTAACACTTAATACTTAAATACTATTTACAATATTTACATTTATCTTACATCTACTTCCTCTTCTATTTACAAGCTTTCCTTCTCCATTCCTCTTCCTCCTTCCTTCTTTTCTTCTCTATCCTACCCAACACTACCTTCACTCATGCTACTCCCCTTTTGTCACCCCTTTCATGCAACAATGCCTCCATGCTTATCCTCCTCCTTTCCACCTCTTCACATTCTTTCAACCAATGCTCCAATTTTGCATCCCCCTTCTCGCACAATTCACACATTCTCTTCTCTCTAGAAAGCCAGAACCTATTATACTTCTCCATTCAACCGCATCTCATTCTCGCTAAAAGTTCCTGACTTCCATGCTCTCCTTTCTTACAAGAATATTGCGCTCTCTCCCTTGGCATAAACCACACATAGTTTCCGTTATACCATGACTCTCTTATTCTCTACTCTCCTTCTGCCTTCTCTTTCTCCATGCCATTCTTTTGAACCAACTCATATACCTGCCTACTTCCTCGTGCGTTCTGCTAACTTCATCCATCTGCAATCCATTTGTTCTAAAATACCTTTCCCTTTCCACCTCAAGCTTTGCACTACTGCATCTGTTCTCCTTCTCCCACCAACATTCCATAACCAATTTACTTCCCCCCTCTTCCAAAAATTTCTCCTCATATTTACACGCTCAACTCCCTGTTATAATCCCTAAACTCGTTCTTGCTGTCTCCCTCCTGACAATATAGTTCGGCGTATTCCTTGCCAACCCCAGTATCCACTTTACATACCTCTCATGTACCCTATTTACCTCCTCACTCCTCTTCCAACCCCACACCTCCACTTCGTAAAATAAGAAACTCATCACTAGCGAGTCAAACAATTGCATTCTCCTTTCAAAATCCTCTGCAAACAATCTCTTCCCCAGCCCCCACACATGCCTCATCACCACATTTGCCCTTCTCACTCTCTCTTTTATATGACCATCCACTCCCCCATTTCTTCGAAACAGGAAGCCCAGGTACACAAACTCTTTCACCTCCTGTACCGCTTTTCCCTTCCACTTCCACTGCCCTCTCCCATTTCTCCCACCTCCTTTCCTGAACACCATAACCTTCGACTTGTCCGCATTTAGCTCTAACCAATTCATGTCCAAGTATCGTCTCAACTTATTCATCATCTTCTTTAAAACCTCTTCTCTCTTTGCTGAAAGCAGTATGTGATCTGCATATGCGAGTGACCATATCCTGACTCCTCCTACCCTAACTCCTGTTACCACTCCGGCCGCTAGCTTACTTTCCATATCCCCGATCAAAATTATTTCATCCCCTTCTCTCACCCTATCTTTCGTTTCCTTATATACCTCCCTTACCCTCTTGATGAGGCCCCTCTTCAATCCCCCCTCTTCCATTGCCTCCCACAAACTCCCTCTATCTACCGAAGGGAACGGGCTCTTTAAATCACCCTTTTTGGTTAATTCTCTATCCATCACGTCTTGCAAGACGTAAATATTGTCAATAGTGCTCCTTCTCTCTCTGAAGCCCGCCTGCGTCTCCGGCAATATTCCTTTCCCCTCAACATCCTTTCGCAGCTTATCTGCTAACACCATCGCATATATTTTGTACGCAGTATTCATGAGCGTAATTCCTCTATAATTTTCCTGCCTCTCCCTATCCCCTTTCTTATACAGTGGTGCGATCAACCCCTCTCTCCACTCTCTTGGGAATCCCTCCCCTCTCCATACATTTTTCACTACCCCCTTCAACCTCTGCCTTACCTCTTATGTGCCAAACAGCCACGCTTCGTTCTCCACCCCGTCAATCCCTGCTGCCTTCGATTTTTTTAACTTACGTATCTGCTTCTCCATTTCCTCGTCGTTCAGCTCCTCTTCATCCACCTCTCTATTTCTTCTAATCCCCTCATCTCTCTTTCGAGTATCTGTCCCCTGAAATGAATCCTAAAAAAATTTCCTCCATTCGTCGCTCCCTATCTTCTCACTTATCCCCACACGCCCCTTTCTGTCTTAACGCTTTTCAACTCCTCTTTCAGATCTTTTTCTTTTTCCTGCTCTTTCTTCTTAAACATCGCCCTAAACTCCTTCCTGATTTCTACGTACTTCTCCCTTTTCGCTGTTCCTTTCTTGCACGGACAGACAGACAGACGCCATCGTAAAAACCTGTTTTTCGGATTCAGGGGGTCTAGAAACGTGGAGATCCGTTGAAAAACTGTGATGTCAAATTTCCGGCAATTCTAATACTTTCTCAATCATAAATGATGAGAATGTAAAAAGACGATGTTTGAAACAAATATCTGAATTTTCAACAAGAAAAAGATCAATTTTTAATTTCAAATATCAATTCTCTACCCAAAATGATATAATTCAATTTTATTTTACATAAATTAATTTTTGACTAGCTATAAAGGAATTTTCAAAAAAATAATTGCACCCTCAATGAAGAAGATGAATTTTCAGTCGCAAAGATTAATTTCCTACCTTAAAAAGACGGTTTTAAAAAAATTACATTTTTAACAAAAAAAAATCATTTTTTTTAAATATAATTTTTCTATCAAAAATGGTAATCGAATTCTTTCTTAAATAAATAAATTTTTCACCAAAAAAGAAATTTTTAACAAAATAACAGAATTCTCGAAAAAATGTATCAAAACAGATAAGTTTGTTTCCAACTAGTTCAATCTTTAACGAAAAAAGATCGATTTTAAACCAAAAGGATTAATTTTCTACCAAAACAGAAGAATTGAAAACATTAAATTATTAAGTAAAAAAGGTCAATTTTCAATTTAAAATATCAATTTTCAACCAAAAATAGTAGAATCGAAATTTCTTTTAAAGTAATTGGTTTTTGAGAAACTGAAAAGGATTTTTTTTTAAATAACTGAGTCCTTAATGAAAAATATTAATTTTCAATCAAGAATATTACTTTTCTACAAAAAATTTCGAATTTTCTACATAAACTAGACAGTTTCAAACAAATATATGATTTCTATCGAAAAGTATCATTTTTTAACCAAAAGTAATATAAGTAGATTCTAAGAAGAAGCTTCAATTACAGTCTGTCAAGTTAAAGCGTGGGTAACTTTTTTGGTAAAATATTTTATTTAAACGCATGTTTCTACATGGAATTACATTTGTCAAGGTGTCGAG
>NC_046661.1:45318302-45319507 GCF_010883055.1 Belonocnema kinseyi | reverse complement strand
ATACATGAAATAACATAACCTGAAAATATACGCATATCAAGAGGCGCGCGATCTATTCAAATCATGAGAAACACCAGCATCGAAATCTGGAAATATTAAAATCTCAATCTCCTGAATTTTTTTCAAAGCAGTTAGCAGATAAATATATAAATAGAATCGCCGAAATGCTCCGACCGGCAATCGCGCACCTTCCAGTTTTCAAATTCAGAAGAGGAGAAATGGGTTGCGCGCGCAACTCAGTCATTTACAGCGTCTCCTACTATATTCACGCGGACATAGCCCTGTCATAGTTTGGACCACATCTCGTTTCAGATATGGGATCACTGCACTGTTTCATTATTCCTACTCATACAAAATCATTAGACTACTTTGTAAGGAATAACGCGATATCTTATTACTCTACCAATTTTGATTACAAGAGTAGATAAATCCTTATAAAGTTGGAAAAAAATTAAATTATTGAACGCAAATTTCTGCCAATTGTCGAATCTTGGGCTTAGTTAAGTCTCCCACTTTCTCCTGGACTTATCACATTAAAGTTTATGAAAAACATAAATATTTTCTTTAAAATTAAACTGATAATTATTACATTTCAAATTACATTGAAATAAATGAAATTTTGCATTAAAAATAACACTTTCAACAAATAAATACTTTAAAACTTATCATGTGAGTTGAAGGTGTTGTAAAAAATATGGTTTATGGTGGTAGATAAAGGGTAAAGGTGTTATAACTGTTTTACAGAAAAATAGTCAAAAGTTTAAGAATTGGGACAAATTTTTTTGTTTCCTGACTGACAATTCTTTATTTGTTAAAAATTCGTCATTCTAGTTGAAAAATTCATAATTTTAGTTAAAAAATTCATCTCTGTGGTTAAAAAATTTACTATTTTAAAAAAAAAATTTTTTTTCTCGGAAATTCAATTATGACATTTTTGGCAGAACATTAATTTCTTAATTGAAGGATGATCTTTTTTAGTTAAAAATCTAAATAATTGTTAAAACATTTAGGAATTTTGTTCAAAATTCATCTTTTTTAGTAGAAAATTAATCTATTTTTGAACTAAATACTGAACTATCCCAGTTAACGTTGAATATTAATTTAATACAGTCCGTCAAGTTAAAGCGTGGGTGGCTTTACTCGCAGTCGGTAAGGTGTATCGACATGATTTTGGTGTCAAAATATTAAGAAGAGCTCCCTCTTTC
>NC_046661.1:45315550-45318202 GCF_010883055.1 Belonocnema kinseyi | reverse complement strand
ATTATGTTATATTATAATAGTCTTATTTAAATCTTGATCCGCATTTGAAAGAAATTGAAGAAATTGGTGATTTTGGAATTCATCTCGTTTTGATAAAAACTCAATTATTTGATTGAAAAATTAATTATTTTGTTGAAAATGTAACTATTTTGTAAAAAAAACCTCTTTTCTATCGAAAGTTCAACTACTTTTAAAAATTTTTTATTAATTTTTTTATTTGAAGGTTCATCTCTTTCGTTGAAAATAGATTTTTGAAACTGATAATCAATACCATTTTTAGTTAAGAAATCATGTGTTTTGTTAAAAGGTCGTCCTTCTTGGCAGAAATTAAATTGTTTTATGAAAAATTTATACTTTTTGATTAAAAATTACATTTTTCGGTTGAATTATCAACTATAAATATGTTTTGCTTGTAAAGTCGTTCAGTTGTAAATGCAACTATATTGTTAAAAACATCAAGGGATGAGTTCTGTATCTGAAACTGTAATTAACCTTTTATAATAAGATTATAATAAGATTTCTGAAACGAGATGTGGTCCAATACTATGTCAGGGCTATGTCCATGTGAATATAGTAGAAGACGCTGTAAATGACTGAGTTGCGCGCGCAACCCATTTCTCCTCTTCTGAATTTGAAAACTCGAAGGTGCACGATTGCCGGTCGGAGCACTTCGACGATTCTATTTATATATCTATCTGCTAACTGCTTTGAAATAAATTCAGGAGATTGAGATTTTAATATTTCCAGATTTCGATGCTGGTGTTTCTCATGATTTGAATAGATCACGCGCCTCTTGATATGCGCATATTTTCAGGTTATGTTATTTCATGTATAAAATATAAATATATACCAATATATACCATTTTTGGTTAAGAAATCATGTGTTTTGTTAAAAGGTCGTCCTTCTTTGCAGAAATTAAATTGTTTTATGGAAAATTTATACTTTTTGATTAAAAATTACATTTTTCGGTTGAATTATCAACTATAAATATATTTTGGTTGTAAAGTCGTTCTGTTGTAAATGCAACTATATTGTTAAAAATTAAAGTCATAATTTTTGGGTGGAAATACTCTTTTTGTTGTTAAAATTAAACAATCTCGTTGAAAGTTCATGTTTTTTGTTGGAAATTAACCTTGTTTAGTAGAAATTTAATCTTTTTGGTTGAAAATGTATCATTTTTGGTCAAAAATGCAATTGTTTGGTTAAAATATCAACTGTACATCTTCTTGGGTTTGAAAGTCGATTATTTCACTAAGAGTTGAACTACTTTGTAAAAAAATACACTTTTTTAATAAGGTTTTTTAATTATGGTTGAAAATTTAACAACTTTGTTTAAAATTGATTTTTTCTGTTAAAAATTATTTATCTTTATCTGAAAATGTAACTATTATATGATTGATTAAAAATTAATCGTATATACCGGTTAAGTTGGAAAATCTTTTTTTTTTTATAGAACATTAATCTTCTTGGTCAAAAATTCACCTTTTCCCTTGAAAATTTAACAATTTTGTTGAAAATTCGTTTTTTTCTTGTTCTATTCAATTTTTTAGCACAGTTTTTATCTGGAAATTGTACTATTCCATTTTTGGTTGAAACTTTATCCTGTACATTTTATTAACTAAAACACCAATTATTTGATAGAAAATTAATTTATTTTTTTGAAAAGTAAACTTTTGGGTTGAAAATTCATTTATTGTGTTAATTCGATTTTTTTCCTAAAATTAAAAAAACTGCAAAATAAAAAAATTGCCTTAAAATCGTCCTGATTCCTTTTTTAAAAATTTTTTTAATCTTTTCAAATACTCACTTAAAATTAATTTTTCAAACTAAAAAATTATTTTATTTTCAATTTTCTTAGCAATCACAACCATTTTTGTTATTCTTTTTAGATATTTTACAATTCTCAACAGCTTTTTCTTTTAATCTGCAAAAATCTACATCGTTTTTCAAATTATTTCAAATAATTTCAAGTTTTAAATTAATATTGAATATTATTCTAAATTAAAATTGTAGCGTTCAAACTTCAAATTTAGCTCATTACAATTTTAACAATTCAAGGCTTTCTATTTCGAACCGCTCTGTTCAAATTTGTATAGTTTTTAATAGTTGTTTATAATGGCTTGTCCCAGATCTGAATTATATATTTTTTTTCAAAAATCTCTGATCCAATTCAGAAATACATGCAATTGCAAAATTTCCTGTTCCAACTCCAAATTCAGGATGAAATTAGAAAATTAAAAATTTTAAATCTGAAAATGAATTTTTTGAGGTGGAAATCTTTTGAATTTTAAACTTTTAAAACTGAAGCTTGACAAATTCTTAATTCAGAAATATTTCATTTAAACGCTTAATAATTCATACGCATAAAACACAAACTTTTAACACCTTTTAATTTTACAATTTTTTAAATTAAATTATTTTAAAATACGAAATTACCATTTTAAAATTTTTATCACTTTAACATTTTAGAGATTTCTGGTTAAAAAATACAAATTACGCTATTATGTTTAAGGTTCAAAATGATAATAATTCAAAAAAATTTCAGTTCGTAACATTAAAAATTGAACGATTAAATTAATTTTTGAACTAAAAACTTTTTAAAATAAAAGTTACATTGTTTTTATTTTAAGTTATTCCAGATTAATATTTTT
>NC_046661.1:45301075-45315450 GCF_010883055.1 Belonocnema kinseyi | reverse complement strand
TTCAACAAAAAAAGTTTTAATTTTTAATTAAAAACTGTTGAACTCATCCAAAAAGATATTAATTTTACACAAGAGTTGACTTTTCAGTCAATAAGAATTTTTTTTTAAATTGTTGAATTTCAAAGCCAAAAAGATAATTTTTCTACAAAACAGTGTAAATTTATTTTTAAACGGAATAGTTCATTTTGATCAAAAAAATGGATTAATTACAATTTTTTTTTATTGGAAACTTTTTAAATTATAAATTGAATTGGTTTATTTTAAGTCGTTGTATATTATTAATTTTTACATTTTTATTTATAAATCTAAACTCAAAAGTCTTATTTACTAATTGACAATTTTAAAAATCGAATGGTGTAACAAAACAGTTTCATTTTCAACTAAAAAAAACGAAGTTTCAACCAAATCCTTAAATTTTTTACGAAGGAGATGAATTTTCATTTAAAATTATGAATCTTCATAAAAAAAGGCTTACGTTTTTTATTAAAAACTGTTGAACTCATCCAAACAGAAAAATTTTTCACAAAACAGTTGAGTTTTCAGTTTTTTTAATTTTAGGAAAAATATCGAATTAACACAATAAATCAATTTTCAACCCAGAAGTTTACTTTTCAAAAAAATAAATTAATTTTCTATCAAATAATTGGTGTTTTAGTTAATAAAATGTACAGGATAAAGTTTCAACCAAAAATGGAATAGTACAATTTCCAGATGAAAACTGTGCTAACAAATTGAATTGAACAAGAAAAAAAAACGAATTTTCAACAAAATTGTTAAATTTTTAAGTAAAAAAGACGAATTATCTACAAGAAGTTGAATTTTTTAAGCGAAAATATGAGTTTTCAATGAAAGAGTTAAACTTTCAACCAAATCGTTAAATTTTCGACCATAATTAAAAAAACTTTTTAAAAAAGTGTATTTTTTTTACAAAGTAGTTCAACTCTTAGTGAAATAATCGACTTTCAAACCCAAGAAGATGTACAGTTGATATTTTAACCAAACAATTGCATTTTTGACCAAAAATGATACATTTTCAACCAAAAAGATTAAATTTCTACTAAACAAGGTCAATTTCCAACAAAAGACATGAACTTTCAACGAGATTGTTTAATTTTAAAAACAAAAAGAGTATTTCCACCCAAAAATTATGACTTTAATTTTTAACAATATAGTTGCATTTACAACAGAACGACTTTACAACCAAAACATATTTATAGTTGATAATTCCACCGAAAAATGTAATTTTTAATTAAAAAGTATAAATTTTCCATAAAACAATTTAATTTCTGCAAAGAAGGACGACCTTTTAACAATACACATGATTTCTTAACCAAAAATGGTATATATTGGTATATATTTATATTTTATACATGAAATAACATAACCTGATAATATGAGCATATCAAGAGGCGCGTGATCTATTCAAGTCATGAGAAACACCAGCATCGAAATCTGGCAATATTAAAATCTCAATCTCCTGAATTTATTTCAAAGCAGTTAGCAGATAGATATATAAATAGAATCGCCGAAGTGCTCCGACCGGCAATCGTGCACCTTCGAGTTTTCAAATTCAGAAGAGGAGAAATGGGTTGCGCGCGCAACTCAGTCATTTACAGCGTCTCCTACTATATTCACACGGGCATAGCCCTGTCATAGTATTGGACCACATCTCGTTTCAGAAATCTTATTATAATCTTATTATAAAAGGTTAATTACAGTTTCAGATGCAGAACTCATCCCTTGGTGTCTTCTATTATTTTATACTAATATTTTGTAACATTCATTAAATATGTATAACATAGAAAAGATATGCTTTTCATTTATTCTTTTTCATAAAAAGATAAATAGGCGCTCGCAAGATTGCTATGACAATAATAAGCCGCGCCGTGTTCCTCTTACGCATACCCAGCGTAAGCTCAGTGCCCTGGCATGGCAAAGTAGGGGTCACTGATCAGGCGGAAGAGAAAACGGTAAAGCAACGCAGCAATACAACGCAGAAGCTACGACGAGAAAGCAGCGATTAACGCAGTGTAATGCGGCAGGCAACGCCCAGGAGAAATATCGATCCGTGCCAGGCAACAGACCTAAGACGGAAAGACGTAACAACGAGGATTCTATGGTTTTCACATAAAAGAAATAGTGAGTGAAGAAGATTAGTTCGTAAGAATTGATAGAAAATTTGTAAGGGCTAATTGTGATTGAGAAGTAAATTTGTAACATTTTAATGTTATAAATTTTAACTCAAACTATTGTAACTCATTAGGCTTGCGTCGGAACACACGCTTATGGTGCTCCCTGGCCTCTTTGTTCCTTAAAAAAATTACTTTGATTTTTTTTTGTACGTGGTATATAACAATGGAAATGCAGAAATTAAATTAAACAACGACCTGACGCTCGACTGATACACGTTGCGAGCTTGTTCTAAAGATGTGTCTAGCGGATGCGAAAATCTAGTTGATGCGGTCAAAATAATAATTTCACAAAAAACAATTCCGAATCATTTGGTTACACAATCAGGAAGAATGAATGATTTGGATTAATAATAATATTAAATTGATATAAGCAAAAAAAATATTTATTGAAAATTCGATCTATTTTTCAACAGGCAAGATCTTCGCCTCCGCTAGACACATTCTTAGAAAAAGCTCGTACGTGCATCGGTCGAGCGTCAGGTCTTTATTTAAGTGTTATTGGTAAACCACAAGTCAGAATTACTTGCAGTTTTCCGAAAATCTTCTTTGAACCCTCCTCAAATTTTTGTTAACGACAAGTTTCACTTTTTTTAAATTTGTCAGCGAAACGATAGTCCTATTATTGTAGGATTTAGAGTGAGGGCAACGCAAGAATATAATAATATTCAATTTTGTCAAAAAGTAACAATTTCATGATTATCTCGAAAACTAACAAAGTTATCAACTTTTTTTAAAAAACAAAAATATGTAGAGTGCAATTTCCTATTCAGATATGGTTGAAAAATTGAAAATTCGACTTGAAGAAGTCAAGAACGAGAATAACAAAGAGGCCAACTGAAACCAAGGCATATCGAGCCTTAATTGGTTAATCATTCTTTAAAAAATGTGGTAAAAATTCATTAACTTCTGAATAATTAATTTTAGAAAACAAAAAACTACCGTTATACAATGATGGGGAATACATCTCACAAAATTCAAGTTTAGCTTGTCAAATTAAAACAGAAGAAAATAATCAAGACCTATGGATCCAAAATCAAGAAGGAAGATCTTATGGTATTTATCGAATAAATAATATAAAAACAATTTTACCATTCCTCAATTATAAGAATAAACCTATAAAATTACCAAAAGTTATTAACTATGAGAAAATAATGCTTATTCAATCACAATATGAGATTTAAAATCCTAAAAAAGTAAATGAAAGAGAATCAAAAAGAATAATCGAACTATTGATAAATTCTAAATTATATCATATTAAAAACCAAGTTAGAGATGAAATAAAAAAGATTATAGTTAAGTATAATGAAATCTTCACGTTAGATACTATCATGTACACTACCATGTACAACGTTAACTGAGCATAAGATCACTTTAAATTCAGGCAAAAAAATAAACCTCAAGAGCGCAAGAATGACCCGAGAAACATAGAGAATTCACTTTATAAAAAAACAAGAAAGTTATTAGATAAAGGAGTAATACGACACTCACAATCACCTTTCAATTCACCATTCTGAATTGTTCCTAAAAAGGGAAACAAGCTTAGGATGGTAGTAGATTATCGTCAAATCAATGAAGACTCCGATCAAGACGCATATCCTTTTTAAGTAATAGACGACATACTCGATCATTTAGGGCAAGCGAAATTCTTTTTAGCTTTTAATATGATCGCAGGATTCCACTAAATACCGATGGATGAACAGTCTAATAAATTTACAGCGTTTTTAACAACTTAAGGACATATCGAGTAAAAAAAGTAAAAAATTAAAATAGCTGATAGGGAAATTAAAGAACCTTCAAAAGAACTTTCATCAGAAGAAGAAGAAAAAGTAGAAGAAAAGGAAGAAGCGGAAAAAGAAGACAACCATTTATACAAAGGATTTTTAGAATGGAAAGAAACCCCTATAACGAGCGATACGGTTAGGGTTAAATCAAATGCAGAAAGTAAACTATTCAAAGAGGTTCAAAAATCTGATATGCCTGATTATAACGAGGAAACTGGATATGTTACTTAGGATTATTAATAACAGACTTTAGAGTTAGAGGATTGACAATATTAGGGCAAAAAAATGCTAGCGCAACAAAACAACAGTCATTTCAAAGCTACAAGTGTTCTACGTTAATGAGCTGAAGACGTTTATGTAAAAAAATTTTTGTGCTTAGCAGACTGAAAAATGTAAAAAAGAGTAAGGTTTTTTGGGTACATTTAAGAACAGTCAAGTTTAGAGCATTATTTCTTATACAAGGGGCGATGGAGAAAAATCGCGATATTTTTATACATTTTTTTTGTTGGAAAACAAGTGACAGAAAGCAGGGAGGACTCGTTTTTTTTTTCTGCCGACCACTGGTGCCTTTCTTTGACCCATGGCCAGGTGCCATCCAAGCATTCAAAACTAGGGACCGCAGAATGGCACCAGCGGTTGGCAGTAAAAAAAAAGGCCCCCCCCCCTGCTTTCTGTCACTTGTTTGCCAACAAAAAAAATGTCTAAAAATATCGCGATTTTCACAAAAAAGAAGACTAACACATCCTTCCGGTTGATTGAAAGAAAAAACAGAGCCTATCAATTATAGTTTGCAGTTTGAATCGCTTTAATATCTGTATTAGAACTGAAGATAATATAGTTGCACATTTTTGTACTTTTATGCAACAATTTTGATTATTATTTAAATTTCTCAACTTCAACTGGTTCACAACAGTTTTCCTCATACTCATGAATTTTTTCAAATTTTTTCCATCGCCCCTTGTATAAGAAATAATGCTCTAAACTTGACTGTTCTTAAATGTACCCAAAAAACCTTACTTTTTTTTACATTTTTCAGTTTGCTAAGCACACAAATTTTTTTACATAAACGTCTTTAAGCTCATTAACGTAGAACACTTTCAGCTTTTAAATGACTGTTTTTTTGTTGCGATAGCATTTTTTTGACTGAGTTGCTAAGCTTCAAAGGCAGATGCCTATAGTTTTCTCGCCGATAGTAGATTAGACACTCTTTTGGAGATATTACAATATATGTATGTTTAATTATTACCACAAATAGGCTGCTCACCTTTCGAGCTGACCTTTGGAAGAGATCACAATATACCATCAGCAATACCAAGATCAGCAACTCTTACTTATGCCGATTTAATAAGGAAATGAAAATTAAAACACGGTAACATCATTAGGAAAGCTAAAGAAAGAATAGAAGTTGACACAATTTGGAAAGGTCCAGAGTTGTTATAGAAATAACAACAAATAATAATTTAAAAATTAAATTTGAACACAACACCCTTCAACTTCATATCAACCAAGTGATGCCATTTTATGTTCCAGAAAAATAATGATTCTGTTACTATGGACGCTGGTAACAACGGCACAGGCGAGTTACGTCCTCCAAAAGATCTATGGGAACATTCATATGGAGTAAATTAGTAAAGCTTATTTATATCACGAGAATTGGAAACTAATTATAGGAATAAATTTAACCTCAACTGAAAACGGATTTCAAGCCTTAAAACAAAAAATTAATTTTATTGAACAGACATGGGACAATGAATATACAGCGAAGAAAGAAATAAGATTTATAAAACATAGACGTAACAGGTTAATAAACAAAATTACAATTTTATGTAAGTTACTTGAAAAACAAAGACATAAAAGAGGATAAGCTACTTTTATAGGTAATATCTCTAAAACACTTTTTGGAATCCTGATTGAATCAGATTTAAACCAAATATATTCAAAATTTGATAAATTATATACCGAAAATGATCAAATGGTTTCCGTTTTAAATAACCAATGGAAAATCCTTAAAATAGTACTGGATACTGACCGCGAAGTAAAGGATAAAATTTCATTACAATCTCAAACAACTGAAAAACTGAATTCCAATACTAAAGATAATTTCATTAACATGAAATTAATTTGAAGAACAATCCTAATTGAAGAAATCAATTAGGATGCAATAGATGCAATAGATGCTATCAATAATGGCAGGTATGGAATCATACATCCTCAGATTTTAACACTCGAAATATTGAAGAATACATTAAAAGAATTTGAAATGCAACATAGAAGAAAATACCATTTCGAGGAAGACTACTAAAAAATGCTCAATGTTAGTTCAATATCAATAGCAGTAGTTAACAGATTATTAAGTTACATTATTAATATTCCGATTATTGAAAATCAGGAAGGGTCCGTGCAAAGAATAATCCCAATTCCGATTAAGTTTGTTAAAGTATCCCTTTTTCTAATTCCTGATCATGACTTAATAATTGAATTTGAAGAAAGTTACATATAAACTGATAAGGAGACAATTAACAAATGTAAAAAAATAAATAGATATTTAATATGTAAAAGAAATCAGCATAATTTGAGAATTTATTAAACAAATACTTGTGAAGCAAGTTTACTGAGAAGGTATGAAAAAACAGCTTGGTCACAGTCTCCTTATTTGCTCAATAAAATAAAATCAATTTTAATCAAAGTTCCTACATTAATTACCGACTAAGATTGTGCAATATATAACAACCATGATAAACTTAAACTTTCGAAAAACTTAAATATGACAAAACGATCCTCGTCAATAAAAATGTCTAAGAAGTTGGCAACGCCATTTTGTTTTTTCAAAAAAAAAAAGTTGTGCTGAATTGTGCTAGGTTTGTGCTCAATTATTTTTCACGCCTAGCACAATCCAGCACAAACTTCAGATTTTTTAAATTTGCATTTTAAAAATTTTTGGATTTCAAAAATTATTCTGAAGAAAAAGAAACAAGTATTTCATTGTAAAATATTGGCCTGAGTAAAAAGTATGTAGGGCTATAATTGTTTTGCACGCGGAGCACAATCTAACAAAATTAGCAGATCTTTGAAATTTGCCCGGAAATTCTTTTTTGGAATTTTAGCTCCAATTTTCATTTTGAAAAAAAAATTGCGGCACGATGGACCACAAGCCTAGCACAATTCAGCACAACTCTTATTTTTTCCAAAAAACAAAATGGCGTTACTGGCCCAGAAAAAGTTTTTTTTTGATTTCTGATTAAAATTTTGACTTAAAAAAAAGAGTTTGCGGCAAAATTGGGCACAAACCTAGCACAATTCAGAACAACTTTTGTTTTTTTGAAAAAACAAAATGGCGTTGCCAACTTCTTGGATATTCTATAAAACTTATTATTTTCATCATAACTTAGGAAATTCAGATAACCTAGAAAAGAAATTAGTTCAAATGCCCAAGCAATTTGATATAGATGCACTTAGAAAAGCACAATTCACTTTCAACGATGTCAAAAATATACTTATTAATATGTTCACTCATAAAAAACCGAAAGTTTGGAGTGAAACTACTTCAGATTGGTTAAGTCGTTTAGGCTATATAGCGATAGGATCAGTAATTATGTATGCTCTTTTTAAGTGTCGAGTGCTAAGATATATTACTAGATGCATACCTTAGAGAATTGTCTTTTTTTTGTATTAAAAATAGAGTATAAAATCAACCTAATGTTGTAACTTATAGATCTACTGTAGAAGCAGTACAATCAAGAATGTCTCTACTAACATCTTCAAATAAGAGAAAGGTTCATTTCTGAAATTGAAGAGTTTCATGGACAAAATAATGTCTAAAGTGGGAGGTGTTCTGTGCCCTGATTATAAGCGATATAATAATAATAATGTTATTATTATCCGTGACTGATGATATATACCGGGACAGCCCCGTGTTAAATAATCAAAAAATAAAAATCCAACTCTAACCAAAAATGCCTTCGACATGTTGGACAGTAACCATCTTAAGCCTATGACAAAAATTAATTGTTTAAAACAATTAATTTTTTCAATAACCCCCCTACCGAAGGTGTTCCGCGTTGATGTCGTGGTAGGGTTTGAGCTTTCCTCTCATGACTTTGACGGCAATGTTGGCGGTAGCATTGTTACTGACAGGGTTTCCCATGCCAAATAGTAAGCATATTAAAGATTTTAAAACGCTTGTCGCTTCCCGAGGATCGTCGGGGCGCCCCTGGAGCCACACCTGGGGGCCACAGCATACGGGACGCTGGCGATGGTGAGCTGTGAGATGGTGAGGCAGATCTCACTAATCAAACAGCTGGCCAGCAAGAACATCTGCGACAAACGGTAAGCAGTGGAACATCAACTGTGTCTGCTGAGGATGCTTTGGCTAGCGTTAGCTATTTGCAGCCAAACATCTCGACAGAAATACCGTGGGAGAGCAGCGGCGGACTGGCGTGGACCCTCAGGGTGGGCGCCCACTTTCGCCCCTGTTGGTGTGGCGCCCCTGAGGACACTTGGACGCCTCTAGAACATCTTATTATCGCGCGCGTGTACTGCTGGATCAGCTGATTATTAATTGATAAAGCATACAGTATTTTCCAGAACGGATTGTACAGGTTTCTGTCATTTATTGACATATTTTTATTAATTGCGAGCAATATAATCCCTAATATGCGTAAATATAAATATAATATTACAGATGCATTTCGCAAGCGTGAAGTTTTGAGAAAATTTCGACAGGATTTGACAAAATTACTAGTTAAATGCTGAAGTCTGAAATGTTCAAATTAACGAAATATATCTTTTACAATCAAGACTTACATTTAAATATTTTTCCAGATCTCTCAATATTTTGTGAATAAACTAATAATAATGGATTATTAAAATTTATTAAAAATAAATGAAGTTCCATTGTTTTTAAATATATTCAATAAATATTGCATAGCTCAATATTGATTCGGATCTCAATTATCTTCACATGAATAATTTTGAATAAAGTTTAATTATATTTTAATAATTAATAAAAATGAATGAAATTAAAAAAAAAATTATAAATATATCCAATCAAATTCTATTAATTTTCAATAACTTTAAGCACATCATAAAAAATAATTGTCAGAATGAGAATCAATTACATTTTACATAATTTAAACCAATCTATTTCTATAGCTTTAAATAATTTTGTATTATGAATGAAATTGAACATATTTTTCACCAATCATATTGAATCGATTTTTGACTTTTCAATAATTGTAATTGCGTTATTAATACCAATTAAAGATTTTAAATTAATTATAGTTTGCGCAATTTAACTCATTCAATTTCTATAGTTTTAAATCATTTTAATTATACGATTAAAACTTAATAAATTAATGAAATTTAATAGTTTTCCTTCAATTAAATTGAACCAATTCTTATCATTTTTCAATCATTTTGAGTGCTTTATTGAATGCAATTGAGTAAATCAGAATTAACTATATTCTGAGCAATTGAACCCAGTCGACTTCTATAGTTTCAAATAATTTTAATTCTACGATTACGACTGAATAAATTAATCAAATAAAATTTTGTTGTCACGAGTTAAATTAAATCTATTCTTATAATTTTTCAATCATTTTAGCTGCTTTCTTGAAAACAATTCTAAAACAAATGGATGTGGCTGTCGATCGAAATCGATGCGGCTGTGTGTGTTCAGGAGGGGGGGGGGGCTAAAAAAAATAAATAATTTGCTGTCCACCTTTTTTTTTGTTTGTTTGTTAAAAAAGTGCCCCCAAACATTCTTCCCATCCTTCGCTCAGAGATCCAGTCCGCCGATGTGGGAGAGCATTAATTGGGATTCCACAATGAAAGAGGAATTGGTGCGTCTCTATTACGAAAGTGTGAAGTTTGAAACGAAAATGAAAAAAGGATACAATTTAAGGACGAAATTTGCTGCAAAGTAAAGAAAGAAGACCGAGCAACGGAGATTAAGCAACAGGTTGATTTGGCGTGGAAAAACGACGAAAATGAACATTAGTTAGACGAAGCCGCATCAAACGGTCAAGCATGACTATTTGCGTGAAGTCTTAAAACTTTACAAAGTCTGCCTACGCATTATTCACTTTCTAAGCCATGCGATGAGGCTCTGGGGTACAAGAATCAAGTATTTTGATCATGGACAATCAAGGATAACTAGATCAATACGCTATGCGACGGGTATATTCCAAGGAGACTTCTTCAGCGCACTATGGTTCTGTTTAGCGTTGAATCCATTGAGCAAAACACTAAACAGTATGTCTTAGGGGTTCAGAATCCATGATAATGAGGAGGGTCAAGAAGTGACCCATCTTATTTACATGGATGAACTAAAGCTGTACGCTAGTTCAGCCCAGAAACTGCAGCAAGTGATTCATGTCACAAAGCAGTTTTACAATGATATCTACACGGAGTTCGGACTAGATAAATGTAGAACAGTGCATTTAATCAGAGGGGAATTAGGGACCGCAGAGTAAGAGAACGAGTTCGAAAATGACATCGAGGCAATGGCCGCAGGCGAATAATATAAATATCTGGGTATTCTTGAATCTAAGGGTATTAAACATACGATAGTTAAGATAAGCCTAACGACTGCCTTCACTACGAGACTTAGATTAATTATGAAGAGTTTACTCAACCCGGCAAACAAAATCAGGGCAATCAACACATATGCCTTCCCTGTTCTCCTTCAAGCTCATAAAATGGTCTAACACCGACCTTGAAAATTCAAACAGAATTGTTCGCGTAGAAATAACGAAGCAGTGAATGCACCACAGAAATTTAGCGGTTGAAAGGGTAGCTCCACCACGATATTTAGAGGGTAGGGGTGTTGTAGATGTCAAAAAACCGCGTGAATACACACCCTTAAATTTATCCTTAGATGGGGCTTTGAGTATCAGAGCAGAATCCATGGAGGAATTAGAAATACAATGGAGGCAGAAAGCCATCCATGGCGAACACCCCAACATGTTAGATCTAAATGAAGTGGATAGTGAGGCATCTAATATTTGGCTAAGAAAGGGTGTTCTGTATTCATAGATGATGCACTGAACATATTGAACATTTAGGAGTCAGTAGCGTATTGGCAGCAGCTCAGGAGGCGATTTTATTAAATACCTGTCGCATTGTAAGAAACTTTCTTAACCATCAGGAAGCGAGCGACTAAAAACCCGTGGAGTGACAGATGGTTGCTCTAAGAAAGCATCCAGAGGTGACTGTTGTCACCTACAACGCTCGTGGCCGTTCGTAATTGTATACCTACAACATCATCGCGGGAGGTTTCAAGCATTGTATTAAATTATTTAAATTAACTTATAAAATTCTAATCTCATCAGTCACTTGACATAGTCCGTGGCTATGATGTATAACCGGGTTTAACCGAGTAAAAGTTTCATAAAAGACAATAATAATACTCTCTAAATAATTAGCCTCGGTGGCTCAGTTGGTTAGACGCTCGGATTTCACCTCAGAGGTCCGAGGTGATTTTTTAATCAAATTAAATTAAATCAAATTAAATCAATCAATTAAATTTTTTAATTAATTCCGAGGTGGAAATTTTTCTATGTACCTTTACTGAGGTTATGGTGGTTCGGAACCCACCTTAAGCTGTAGGTCCCCCCAGGGCCGTATTTATCCTTCTTGCCGCCCCTGGGCAGTAGTGAACTTGCCCCCCCCCACACATTTTTTATTTTGGCTCCGAATTTTGTTGATAAAAACCAATGCGAACAATAACGCTTGTTGTTTAACTTTTGCTTCAAAATATTTTCAGTAGTATATGGTAAACGATAATAAACAAAACAAATCCAACAAATTTTTTGATCACTGTTTGTATTTCTTAAGAATATTTTCTACACCATAAAAAAATAGATACTCAGGAACTAGCATCATTTTTTTAGTTTTGTCAGAGAAACAATATTTTTCTTAGATAAATACTCGCCGAACTTTTTTATTGGCAAATTGGGTGATTAAGTTGTCGAAGTTTAAAGAACGCAGTAACTCAGATTCGATACACAAAATTGCTAAGCTGTTAAGGCGATCTTCTTTCATTGTGGAGCGCAAATAGTTTTTTATTCTTTTCAAACAAGAAAACGACCTTTCTGCGCTACAGTTGGTCACAGCAATAGTAATGAATATTCTATAAGCAATTTCAACATTCGGAAAGACACAAGACAAATCATTTCCACGGAGATATCTTAATAACTCTAATAACAATTGCTGGCGTTATCGTAAGATTGACCTCTGCAGTCAATAACTTTCAGGCCGAAAGCCTCCAAAGTAGAAACCACTGCATCTGCCAATTCATGCCCCTTATGCCCGGGATTCTTAACGAATAACAAAAAACGTTCTACCGGATCACCATCGTCAGTGACATATCTAATTACGAAGGCAAGTTGGTCTACGTGTGATACATCAGGTGTTGAATCTACTATTATTGCATAATATTTCGCTTTTTTAATTTCTTCAATTATAGTTTTGGACAACGCTTCCGCCATCAACGCAAGAAATTCTTCATACGTTGCTTTAGTTAAATAACTAGTTCTACCAGAGCCCTTGTTGCCAAACTTCCTGATGTGATCCTTCATAAAAGGATCAAATTCCGCGAGAAATTCGATCAGCATTAGAAAGTTGCCATTATCTGGTGAGCCTAATGTTTCATCGCTACCCCGAAACGCAAGACCACGCGAAGCTAAAGTTTTTGTAGCTGAAACAACTCTACGTAAAACACTTTTCCTATAGGAAATCTCCCCCTCAAATTGAGAAGTTAAATTGCTATCGATTCTGTTTTGAGTGTTAGCTAATTGCTTTAGCTTAAAGACATTTTCTGTATGGCAGCGAGAATTTTCATGATCAGAAACACTAGAACCCGCGTGTTTCCAGTCATTGAAACCGTTCCTTCCATTAAAAGAACAATCAAGATCAAATAGAAGGCATGGTACACAAAAAACGGAACCTTGCGATTCTGAAGAAACGAGCCAAGAGCGAAATATTTCTTCTCCATTGCGAAGTTTCCTTGTCAACAATCCTCGCGATAGATATCTTGAGACTCCATCATATTTTCTTTTTGAACTCTCAAAATTGAGGTTCATATTTTGTTTGTATCCATGTACAGCTACATGATCTCGAACGAAATCACTTACCACCCATTTGACTGGATCGTCACTTAAGATAATTTCATTGAGAGGGATGCTATCTTTTTTTTCAGATGTAGTGTTCCGAGTTTTTTCATAATTGGAAGCATGTTTTGATGTATTATCGTTCAGAATGACGTCATCATCTGAAACCAAATATGGATATTTTTAACAATTCGATTAATGTCACAGATGTCATCAAACATATCCAGTATTCCACCCAGAGATAAATAATGTTTCAACTCAATAAAAAATTCCAACTTTTTTCTGCGTAAAATTCCATTGTTCGAAAAGTATTTCAAGTTTTTCACGATTAAAAAAAACCTAATAAATCTATTGCAAAAATATTCAAATATGAATTTGAGGATTTTTCTATGATTTTCTTAAAGGTTATACAAATCAATATATGTTTTCCGTGTATCTCCTTTTTGTTGAGAACATGAATTAAAAGCAATTTCAGTAAATTTATATCAACTGATGTAATATCTGCTTTTATTAAAATGTACAAATTATCATCAGAAAATTATGAAATATATACCTGCTACTGAATCTTGTAACGATTCGTTACTATCTCGGTATTTCTCAGTTGTTTCTGAATTGTTTTCTGTCAAACTTTCGCACACGTTATCGCGCTCTGTAAATATTCGAAATAATAATTTTTGACATAAGCCCGAAAACAGGAATTACACGTGGACAGAAAAACCTATTCAAACATTTTCACTATTACTCTACATTAAACAGGTGTAATTTTTACCTCGTTCTGCTGAATTATATTCCCGATTATAACTCGATCGTTCTCCTTTGTTTTCAGTCGATTTTGAACAGTCATTCAATGAATTTCGACGCAATTCATTGGAACCTGAAAACATAACCTCATAATTAAATTGTAAACAATATATATTTAATAATACATTAATTAAAGTTAGTAATTTTACGCACACAAAACATAGGAATTATACATTTAATGGTATAATAATATTTAAAGCTCACCTCGTTTTTCAGAATACTCTTCATTTGCGTCATGAACGCATTTCTCATCAATTTGTTTTTCTTTGAAAAAAGAATCGAGTTTACGAGTTTTTTGCAACGCTTCTTGTTCTTTTTGTAATTTTTCGGCCGCTCGCTTTTTATATGCAGCGCCGCTCAATTTTTTCGATAATCATTCATTTCAATGTGTCATATTTTCCTGTTCTGATTAATAAACACTGTTTTTCCGAAATTGGCACCACGAGGCGATTGTACGTAACGAAAAACACTGTTCAGTTCACGTAAGTAAG
>NC_046661.1:45293619-45300975 GCF_010883055.1 Belonocnema kinseyi | reverse complement strand
CTGACAACATTTTTTGAATGGATCATACTGTAAAATTGTACTATCAGGTAAGCAGTCTAAATTAAAAAAAATGCATAATTGATTTAGCTTTTGCTGTTCTGACATTAGAATGACATAGTTGCAACAAAATTTTAAATTACCAAGAAATTACCAATATTTTTCCCACAATTTTCCGCCCCCCCACTCCTTCCAAAAATTTGCCGCCCTGGGCAGTTGCCCATAAATGCCCATGCGTAAATTCGGCCCTGGGTCCCCCTATCGCTTACTTGACTGCAACCCAATCCGTCAATTATGGGGTAAAAACCAGGCTTTGTCCAATATGTCGGGGCACACTGCTCTCATCAGATCACTTGATTGCATTATAAAAATGCGTCCGTGATTGAGGATATATACCGGGACAGCCCCGTGTTAAATAATCAAAATAAAAAACCAATCCTAACTAAAAATTCCTTCGACATGTTGGGCAGTAACCATCTTAAGTCTGTGATAAAAATTAATTGTTTAAAATAATTTTTTTTTTGTACTCTCTATATAACAATTGTAGTCCAAGTCAATAATAATCAATACAATGTGCACCCGCCTTCAGCACGCACCTGCGCATGTATTTCTTGTAGCTTGTATGACTAGTAGAAGGTTCTGGAAGGGCTAATCGATACAATCCTATAATAACCTCACCTTCGGATCAGCTCGGGGACTTCTCATCACCCGCTTGTCTAAGTCACATTGTAACCGTGTAACCTGTTCTTCTTAAATATACATATACTTATACAAGTATCTATTTGAAGTATATATCGTATCTATTTGAAGTGGTTAATACTTCTGGGGATCCTGACCTATTTGAGGCGTATCAGGGTATACACGTATTTTTTTAAATTTGAACACTTGAATTAAATTCTGGCACGAGCGGCCGGTTTCTACCACTCCGCAGCCACATACCACGTCGATCCTTCTGCCGTAATGAGTCAGCATAATAAAAAACAAAATAATAATGCATTGCCTCTCTGCAACTACATTTTTTTAAATGTGTGGAACAAAGCACTAATCGAATGAATTGTATCCCAATTCCAGCGAGTGAAAATTGACAAAGTTATTCTATTTGTGCATGGCAAAAAACATACCCTCTTTTTGTATCCATTTATGTGCGATTTAAGAATTAAAAATCGTTTTGCTGCTAAGTGTACTTGATAGCACAGCTCCCGCAGTCGTAGAGGATGATAACCCACTTTTTGTTGAGATACTTTCGGTCAAATCTGTAGAAATTCCCTTAAAAAATACTCCATTTTTTAATAACAAATAAGTTGTTATGAAAACTGATTAATTTGAGCTGAAGTTTGGCACATTTCTTAAGGCTGCCAAGGGATACATTTTCTGAAAGTTTGAAACTTATTAAATAATTATTGCAATAATAATTGCATATTTGAAAGAAGGCACTTTCGGGCGATTTTCATGTTTTTTCGAAGTAAACGAATAAACAAATCTTAACCCTCTGATGGCGCCCCTGGTTCTGAAGAATATAAGAAGAGGGGTGTGGGGGCAGGAGTAGATAAATTATGTGAAAAATAGGGCCTAATTTTGAGGAATGTGACTCTACTCAAAAAGTCAGTATCTATTCGAGTTATAAGCATTTAAAGAGCTTTATGGGCATATATTCACAATCTTCAGATTTGAAAAATAAGTATACTTTTTTTATAATAAAAAACTGATAACACGTCCTTACAGTTGGTAATGTACAGTTTATGAATCACTCAGATTTTTTTAATTTCACACAATTTTAAGGCAATACCCAGGTGCGCCATGAACGGGATGCCAGAAAATGTGCGCCATCAGAGGGATAATATGCGACCAGCCATTTTGTACGAAAATTTGTGGTAGAGAGAGAAAAAACATTTGAGAGTGAAACTGTCTCTTTGTAGATAGAGCTTATTCGTCAAGCGCATTTTCGATGCGAATAGAGATCCTGTAGGTAGAATTGTGTCAAAACTCCACACTGTTTTGATGGGTTACGATTAAACCGGAATCAGAAGTGATGAAAAGTGCGCCGCTTCCAAACCAAATTTTACAATAAATTTACTATTATGAAGAATATAATGAGGAAGACTATAACATGAAATATAAACATATCAACACTTTATGAAATATACAAAAATATAAATATCGAGAGAAAAAGAAACTCCATTTTCTGCTTAAAATTTAGTTTTGTTAGTTGAAAATTCAGGTATTTTGATTAAAATTCGTCGGTTTTAGAAGAAAATTAATATTGTTCGTTGAAAATTTAACTATTTTATTTAAAATTGGTTTTTGGGGTTAAAGTAATTTTTTTAATTGGAAGTTTTCAAGAAACGTGGGCAAAAATTCATAGTTTTGTAGACGACTGGAACTCGAAATATATATTTTTTATCATTTATGTATTTGGTTACAATTAGTGTTTTTTGGTAGAAGGTTAATCTTCTTGGTTACAATATTTTGTTGAAAACTAATTTTTTTGGTGCAAGGTTAAGGTTCGTAGTTGAAAATTCATTTCTATGGGTGAAAGATTCATCATGTTTATTAAAAATTTATTTCTTCGGTTGAAAATTGATTAATTTTTTTGGTGAAACATTAATATTCTTGATTAAAATATACTTCTTTGGTTGAAAATTCAACTATTTCGTTAAAAATTCTTTGTTTGATGGTTGAAACTAGTTTCCATAACTAAAAATTAGCATGTTCCATTTTTGGTTAAAAGTGGATCCTTTTTTAGTTGAAAATTCAACTATTTGTTTAAAAATTCATGTATTGTGTAGAAAATTAATCTTCTTATTCTATATAGGTTTGGGTTTAAAAGTGATCTTTTTCAGATAAAAAGTTAACCATCGGAATAAAAATGTATGTATTTGTTTAAAAGTTAATTTTTTTGTAAAAATTAATGGTCGTATCGAAAGATTCAACTTTATACTTGAAAATTCAAAATTATGGTGGAAAATTCATTTTGTACGGTGAAAGATTAATTATATACATTAAAAATTTATTTATGAGACTAAAAATTTATTTATTTTGTTGAAACTTCGTCTTTTAGATAGAAAAATAATCTTCTTGGTTGGAAATTCAACTATTTGGTTAAAAATTCAGTTTTCAAGGTAAAGATTTATAATTTTCATTGAAACTGTTTTTTGTTTTTTTGTTGTTGTTAGAAAATGTATCTTTCTGGTTGAAAATTCATACATTTTGTTAGAGATTTGTATTTTCTTGTAAAAGTTGATCTTTTTTGTTAGAAGTTCAACCAATTTGTTACAAATTTATTTTTTGTAGACAAAATTTATAATTTTAGTTTAAATTCATCTTTTTCGTTGATAAATCATCTATTGGGTTAATAATGCGTTTTTTTGAAGATTTAGCAGAATTTTTTTTCTAATTTTATTTTTAAGTTTAAAATTTAACTGCTTCGTTGAAAATTCGTCATTATCGGTTGAAAATTAATTTTTTCACTAAAGAAATTTACTATTTCACCTTTGGTTTAAAATAAAAAATTTACCTTATTTTTAGTTGAAAATTCGACTTTCTTGGTACAAAATTAATCTTTTTGGTTGAAGATTCATCATTTTAGTAGAAAATTAATTTTTTGCATTGAAAATTAATTTTCTTAAATGAAAATACAAATATTCCATTTTTGGTTGAAAACGCATCTTTTTCTGTTAAAATTTGATCATATTTGGTTGAAAGGTATTTTTTATTGAAGATTCGCCATTCACTCACCATTAACTTTTCGATTTTTTGTTTGAAAATGACCTTTTTTTAGTTGAAAACCTGGTATAATGGTTTAGTTGAGTAAAGAATCTTCAAAGGATGCGATTAGGAAAATTAGAATCTCAGCGATGAGGGGTCTCTTAAGATAGACTGAGGTGTTACATTAAGGAGCAATATACAGACTCTTATTAGGAACAGGGAAAAATAATACAGGTACATAATAACATATTTAGTATGCACGGGTGTTTAAATGCGAAAAAATTATTCTACAGTCAAGTTAATTGTGTTAAATAAAGTAAATTAAAAAAACAGTACATTATGAATTTTTAATTATTAAAATAGATTTTTGCATATGTGACTTTGTAGAAATTCTGAAGGTCAAAAAGAGCGGTTTCCATTTTGATGACCAATTTTTGACCACCCAGGTGACCTTGATGCTCAAGGTGAAATTCAAGGTCACCATTTGATTTCTCACTGAAATTTACTCCAAGAATGAGCTCGACCCATTTGAGTAATATTTTATCTGGACAGTTATTTAGGCATTTCCAGACTTTTTGGGCACCCTCCATGCTTTTATTGACAAAATGATACTGGAACGTGAGAATTTTTCATTCGTTATTTTTTATTAATTCAATAAACAAATGCCCAGTTTAGACCTTTCACGAGAGAGGAAATCGTATTTTTCTTAATTTTCCTTAAATAATGCCTTCAGAGATGTTTAAGGATGAAAATTTTTTATCCCATGCATGTTTTAAAATAATTTTTTAATAAGTTCTATAAATAATCTTATTTTTTATGAGCATATGTCTACTGAATTCACTTATAAAATTAACATTGCGAAACAATACTGACCATATATCTCAAGGAAAATTAAAAGGTAAGGCGAATAATACCTATCTTCAAACGTCAACACTAGGCGTTTGTTCATAGAATTTGTTGGAAAATTATTTAAAAGTATCGGAAGACTAATTTTATCACTGTGTGTCACTGAAGACATAATTTAAGGAAAATTAAAAGAAAAAAGGATTTTTTGGCACCTTTAAATATCCGCACTTGGCATTTATTTATACGAGTATAATCTGTATATAAAATTAATAAAAAATACCGAAACAGACATTTTCCTGATTGAGTATCATTTTGTCAATGAAAGCAAGAAATTCAAACACAAAAATGTACTGTCGAAACGAAAACTTTGTAATGTACATTGTTTGTAAATTTAATTCATTTATAACAATTAACTTTATCAGCAAAAGATTTTCATGAAATAAAAAAATAAGTAATGGATTTTTTGCATTCACATAAATGTTTTAACATAAAAAACTTAAAACATCGGGCCACCTAAATTTCCTGCAAACTCAATGCTTAATTAAAAAAAAAAAAAACAAGATCCAAATCATTCGAGACTTGCTTTCTACAAATTACGTTCTTTTGAACCCTCGTTATTTTTACTCAAAACCACTGTGCGGCGCACAGTTTTACAGTTTCACCTTTGCAGAGATTAATTTTTTTTATTTCTCGGTGCATTAACAATAGTTACTATTTTTGACAACTTACAACTTTTAATTGGTATATACTGCCCAGGTGCGAATTGACCGTCGCCATACGGTCAGGCCAACTGTCGAACGGTCGGTTGGTCCAACTTTGTGCGCCACTGGTCGGTTCAACAAGTTAAATGAGAACGGTTAACCGCCTTTGGCTTTTACAATTCGGCCCGACATTTGGTCCCATATATGAGTCATCTATTAAGATAAAGTTGGCCCAAACTTTGACAACAATTAATTTTAAAAAATGATACAATTGAAAAATTTAAACAATTTAATTTAATCGAACAAACGGTTGCCTACGCACATAATCACACGCTTAAACGCTTTGAAAAATATCACTCACCAAACATTTGAACCCTACCTAAACTATCACTTTGCTATCGAAGCACTTGAAGTTTGGTTCAAAAACTCTTAAAAAACAAGTGCACTTTTCGGGCATTTGTCGGCAGACAAATTCGTCTTTTTTCAATGCCAGTCCTTTAAATTTGGAACTTTATAAAAATTTAAGCAACATTCATAATTATTTGATAAATTGAATGATTTTTTAGCAAATTTAATGAAAAAATGCATTAATCAGTTATTTGTCGACATAAAAATTTGTTTTTTCGATGTCAACATTTTGAATAATGAACTTTAGGATAATTTGAGCAAAATTTATAATTTCTGATCAATTTTATAATTTTTTAAACAAATTTATTAAACAAAAAACATTATTGGGGCATTTTTCAACGGAAAAATTTATTTTTTCGCCTTTATACGTTTTATTATAATCTTGTTGATAAATTCAGCAAGATTCATGATTACTTGATCAATTTTATGATTTTTTAAAATGAATTTAAAAAATGCATTATTCAGGCATCAGTCGAGGGTAATTTTTTATGCTAGTCTTTTTAATTGGGAACGTAATGATAATTTCATTTAAAGTCATACTTAGCTGATCAATTATATGAAATTTATTAATAATATTAACAATAATAATCTCACGAATAAATTTCTTCATCATTCTATTGTTTGTATCCAAATTTCTTGCAATGTAACTTAAAAAGACGTAATCTTATGGAAAATCGTAGATAAAATGCTTTGACAAATAATTTGTTTACAATAAATTTTCTTGTTTATTATGTAATATTGGAGAACCTTTAACTATTGTTACTCTTTGAAACTTGGAGGATTTCATCATATAAAAAATGGCTATTTTGTTCGTTACATTTATTTATTGATAAAAAAATGGAATGCCTGATTTAGAATATATAAAAAAAATTACTAGAATTCTAATTTCAAATTGTATATGTTATTCAATCAAAAAATTTTATCAGATAAAAAATTTAAAATAATTTAATTTTAAATGCATCGTTTTCGCGTACTTTTTTTTACGCAAAATGCTTTATTTTCTTTATAGATTAATTTGGAAATTTTTTAATTTTGCAAAATTCAAAGTTGACTTTATTATATAGTAAAAGAGTTACATTTTGAACACGTAGAAGTATTCAATTCTTGATTTTGAATGTTTCATTAAAAAAAATTTTAATTATAATATTTTGTCACAAACTAAAAAAGTTTTTTCATTTTTGCTAGATTTTGAATTAAAATTCATAATTTAAAAGACATCTAATTTAAAATTATTTACTCTCAAACGTTTCTATTTTTGGTTTAGAATTTTGAATGTTTTATTTTCAATATTTATCAACTTCTACAAGTAACGCACCAATTCGACCTCCCAATAATACATGCGGATCAACTGGCCGAAAGCAGATTTATCGAAATAAAGTAGGTTATGCTCAACCAATTTTACGGGCAAATGTACAATAAATAATGAACCAGAGTATATCCGACGGCCGGCCCTTATTTGGGCCAAGGTTTGACCGGCCGTCGGGTGCATCAATGTGACTTGTGGCAACCCGTCTGCTGTATCCAGAGTTGAACCGACCAATCTGCCATTGTTTATCCGATTGTCGTTCCAAAGCGGCGTCCGTTGCCAACCTCGCTATCTCTATACAGTCTGTCAAGTTAAAGCGTGGGTGGCTTTACTCGCAGTCGGTAAGGTGTATCGACATGATTTTGGTGTCAAAATATTAAGAAGAGCTCCCTC
>NC_046661.1:45287564-45293519 GCF_010883055.1 Belonocnema kinseyi | reverse complement strand
GAGGGAGCTCTTCTTAATATTTTGACACCAAAATCATGTCGATACACCTTACCGACTGCGAGTAAAGCCACCCACGCTTTAACTTGACAGACTGTAACTCTAGTACCGTAGATTGGTTATCAAAGTATCTTTCTAGGTTCTAAAGTTTTAGTGAGCTAAATCCTAAGAGCTAAAACCCGTATCTGACGGTTCTAATGAATCCTTTCGGAAAGAAACTTTGCTGGATGGCGCCACATACAATAATTTTTCGAATCGTGATAAATAGTGAGTATAGTTTGAATTATTGTTGACCAGTGTTTTTTTGGGTCATAAATCATCATTAATCAGCATTTGAAAATTACACTCCTAGAAAGAATCAATTGGACACGATTAATAACGATTAAGAGTAATCAATAGTTAAATCGGTTTAAATTGTTGCTAATTGTGTCAATTGTTCTCAATCGGATTGAATTGAGTAAATGCACTTGCCTACAATACGCCCTCTGCAGTTTTCGTTTGTATCACACATGATGCACACGTGTTTATTGGTTAGATATTAAATTGTTAGTAATTTAACAAAAGTTTAAAGTACAAAAAATATAATGTTTAGGCGGTATACCGAATGAAAGTTAAAAGTATATGGATTAACAACATGTAAAATTCATTCCGTTTAACGATGTGACAGTGATGTAGTATGATTATCCGGGAGGCAGTTTGATTTAGCGGGTATATTATTGTAAAACCTTTATTAACTTCTTTTTAAATTCGTATTGTTGAAATTTGTTTGCTTGCCAGTGTAAAAAGCCGAATGTAAATAATTCGATCAAAATCAAAATGCTGTAGTGAAAACTTAACCTCTAACTCAGAAAAATGGATACCCAATTGAAAACGATTGGAAACATTATAGAAGGTATGATGGTGCCAATATTTTTAAACTCAGACTAAATAAATTATAGGTAATTCATTACATTTTTAGTAGAAAAACTTATCCAATCCTTTTAAGTTTTTGCAATATAACAGTTTTGAATTTATAAATAAGTTTGGTTTAAAATTCTTGAAAATTTCTAGTTTTAAATATTTAAAATATCCAATTTTGAATATTTCAAATAATTTGTTTTGCAATGCCTAATCATAAAACATTTCAATTTTAAAAGTGTTAAATTATTAATTGTATAGTATTAAATTCATTTAGGTTTTATCAGGTTCAAAATTGAATTGAATACGTGTAGATTTCGTCGCAAAAAGTTGTTTTCTTTCCATAAGCACATACATTTTTTATAATCTCTCCTTCCTGAAACATTGTGATTAATGGCTACATATTTATGTATTTTTGGACACATTTTTTATTAAATATTTGGATAAAGAAGTTTATTTTTAGTGTTTTTATCCAGTTGTCATTCTCATAATTTAATAAAATCTTATGTAACCGTATGGACGTTTTTCGACATTTTAACATATCAAAGAATAAAAGTTTAGTTTTAAATTGACAAATTTTTTAAAACTTTGAATTTGCAATGCTATGAAATGAAGAAATTATTAAGTCTAAACGTAAGCAGTTTAGAAGTCGGAATTTTAAATTGCTATTCTTGAAGCCTGTATTTTTACGGATTTAAATCAAATCGAAACAAGATTAAAAATGTACGTTTTTCATACATAAATTTCACATGACATAATTTTAAACTGAACTAAGTTAAAGGCTTTTGAATCCATATTGTACAATTTGAAATGCTTTATTTATAAAAAGTCTCCAGAAGGCTTGTAATCTTTACATATATTACTGAACATTTGAACTCGAAACGCTGTTTTAAATGTTTTAACTAAATATTTAGAACGCTCAGTGCTCAGAAAACTTCCACTTCGATTCGTTTAATTTGAAATTTAGTCATAAATACTTTGAATAACAACATTTTCAGCTTTTAAAACTTAAACTTTGAATTTTATTGACTGGTGTAAAAATATGGTTAACCAGGAAATTATTCCAAATTTTGTCTTCGATTTTAGTGGCTACCTTGCAAATAATAGAAAAAGTTGGTTTTACGTGAATCATTAGTGGCAAAAGTGAACTGATACTCTAAGGATTACCGAATATAACATCACCGACATTGATATAAATTTACTGTTCAATTTAGAAAGTTGAATTATTAAAAACTTTTTTATTATAAGATGAACTTATTTGTTCATAATTGTAAATAATTAAAAATTGAGACCTCTTTTTGACAAAAAATATTTTATCTCTTATATTATTTTTTAATTGTTTCAAGCGCATAATAAAAAGAACAATTTTGCTTCATTATTACAAAATCAACTTTTTTTATTTTTATCGTGTATCTGATTTTATATTTTTAACATAAAATGCTATTAGCACATTTTTTCGTAGCACCGCTTTCATCTGGTAAGAATTATTTACAAAATTTTTATTTACTTTTTTCATAATATATACTGTTTCAAATTTATATTATTGCAAAAAAATAAATAACTGTCTTTAAATAATTCCCGCCGGACAAAAGTGCTGCCATCGCGATGCATATTCCAAGTAACCCATTGGAAACAGTTGGAAATGCAAAATGTTCAATCGTTACCAATCGTTTTGGCATAATTAAGAAACACGATTCGGAATGATTGAGATATTAGTTATATTGTTTCTTATCGATCTAGATTGATTATTTCTTGAGAGGCACACTCATGCATATTAATAACTATTTATTGATATATATCGAAGGATCGTGATACGTTGCGTAGCGCTTCTCCAATGAGACTGTCCTCTAGTCAGAGGAGGGCGCGATTGTCGAGCCCTCAGTAGCGACATCTATAAAATAGTTTTAAATATTCCATACAGTTCGGCCATTCTGACAGAAAGTTCGACCTCGAACGAAACTGACAGTCATCAATGCACAATTATAGTCAGATTAAGTTATATCGCCTTATATAGTAATATTACAAAACGATGAACGAAATCTGGAACCTATTTAAGAATACAGAAATTAATTTGGACACCAGGGCTTTAAATTACATACCTTCCAAGTTCCAGTATACGGTCTTTGAGTGACTTGGAAGTTTTCAACATCTTTCAAATCGTAGCGATTGTTTCTCAAAACCCTATCTATTTCATAGGGATTTAGACATTTCAAAGAGTTCTTTCAAACATTTTTGTATCTTCCCGATCTTATTTTTCGCTTTTGATTTAAGTTCTTGTAAATCGCTTACTTCTGTTTCGGACCTAGCTTGCTCTAAAAATTCACCAATCGTATCAATGTCTTTGCCTCTTTGATTAATACTGAAAAGTAGCTTGCTTGGTGTTTTTTTCGTAGATTTATGAATAGTGTTATTTAAAGCAAGCTCGGCCTCTGATATAAATTTGTACCAATAAATACCATTCGATGGTTCTGTTAATTTCGCCAACACAGGACCTAACACGCGGTTTACTTTTTCTACTTGGCCGTTAGCCTTCGGGGATGCTGTTAAAACCTTGATATGAATAATGTTATTCTCACTCGTAAAGGTTTGAAATTCCTCAGATGTGAAACTGGTAACCCTATCTGACATCAATGTTTTTGGTCTACTGTAATTATCGAAATGTCCCATCAAACACTTAATCGTTTCTTTTGATTCTGTCGCTTTTACCGGATACAATTTGGTAAATTTCGTGAAACTCTCTACTACCAGCAAAATGTGCTATTTCGCAGCGTACCTTCTGTCAATTGGACCAAAATGGTCAATGTGATACGTTACGAACGGGATGTCTCCTTCAGGGATTGGATTGAGATAACCCTTCTACCTACCCGTCGCTGGAGAAAACGCAATGCATTTTCGACAATTAGCAATGTAAATCCTAACCATATCTCGTAATCCGGGGAACCAATAATTCCTAAGTATCGCTGCAGTAGTTTTCTCGCAACCAAAATGACCTAATTCATCGTAGTATTTTCCTATCACGTGGTGTTCCATTTTTTACAGTACGTAAAATAATATTTTGTCATCAAATTTGCGGTAAATCACCCCGTTTCTCATTTCATACAAACGATTGTCGGATTTTTGAAGTTTATCGCGCAACTCACAGATTTTGGTATCGCGATTTTGACTTACAATCAAATTAGTCTCGAAACTGTTTTATTCAATAATCATTATTGAGTAAATTCGACTTAATGCATCTACATGTCTCATTTTATTGCTGCCTCTGTGCTCAATTGCTTTATCGTATTGCTCTAATTGGAGGAACCATCGAGAGATTCTTGAGTTAATATCCTTTTTGTCTAAACACAGTTTTAGCGAGTTACAATCTGTGATGATCTTAAACATTATGCCCTGTAAATACATTCTAAAGCGTCGAAGAGCATAAACAATAGCCAAAGTTTCAAGCTCAAAACTATGATACTTGCTTTCCGTTTCAGTGGTTCGTTTTGAAAAATAAAAAATTGGGTGAAAATGTAAATCAGCCTGTCTTTGGAGCAACATATCACCGAATCCTAGCTTGCTTGCATCGCAATGGAGCTCAGTCTCGATTCTAGGATTATAAATACTTAAAATCGGCGCGTGTACCATTTTGTTTTTTAGAGACTCAAAAACTTTTACTTCAATTTGCCCAAACTTAAATACGGCACTATTTTTTAATAGATCATACAGTGACTTAGCAAAAACCGAGAAACCTTCGATGTACTTTCTAAAATATGAACATAATATTAAAAAACTCTGAAGTTCACGCACATTTTTAGGTTCCGAATAATTCACAACTGCTTCTATTCCACGATTAGTTGGACTTATTCTCTTTTCAGTTACATGATAACCAAGATACTCAATCTCAACTTGTAATAAATGGCATTCATAAAGTCTAAATTCTAGTTTGTTTTCTACTCGGAATTTAAATACCAGATCCAAAAGCGATTAGGTGATGCTCCAAAGTCCCAGTTGCTATTGTGAACTCATCTAGATAAGCTAATACATCGCCTGTTCTAATTAAATTTGCTAAAATCGTATTAACGAACCGCTGAAACTTAGGTGGAGCAGTTTTCAACTCGATTGGCATTTTTAGATATTCAAACTGTCCGAAAGGCGTTATAATAGATGTATACTTCATAGAATGTTCTGCCACATTTATGTAGTGAAACCCGTCTTTCAAACGAGCCTGTCCTCTAGTCACAGGAGGGCGCGGTAGTCGAGCCCTTAGTTGCGATATCTATAAAATAGTATTAAATATTCCTTGCAATACATAATTTTAATTCGTTGAAATCTATTCTATCTTCAGGTACATAAGGCGTAAAAAAATGTTGACATAATTTCGCAATACAATACCAGAAATAAATCCTGCTCATGAGAAAGTTGTATTTCTTACGCCTGTTGCACTCTTGCAGATTGTTTTTAAATGACGGGTCATGATAAAAGTTGCTTATGTGAGGCTAATCTCGCAAAATGGGCAGATTTTTACATATTAGATTTGTGTAAAATTTGACCCCCCCCCCCCGTTTTTGTCAAATGTCCGGAAAATAGGTTTTTACGAATGTGTCCGTCTGTCAGTCTGTCTGTATATATGTATGCCTGTCTGTCTGTAGCACGATAAATTTTGAAAAAATTATTCTATTAGATTGGCCTCTGGTACACTCTTTTAGTGTCCTAAACTAAAGATCAAGTTCGTTATCCAGCCATTTTGGATGAACATTCAAAAAGTGAGCTCATTTTGAATATTTTTGAGACCACTTTTTTGAAAATTTTTCTGTACGGATCTTTATAGTATTTAAAAAGTTGAACAATTTATCTAAATTACTTTTTTCATAAAACCAAAAACTCCAGAGTTAAGGAATTTACAAAATTCTGAAGAACTTGCTTCTTAAACATCAAGAAATAAAATTTTTACAGCATACAAACTAATGCAAAATCCAAAAATTACATTTTTTTATGCAACAATTTCACAGTATTTCAAAGATTCTCAAGTATATAAATGCATTTATAAAATATATATATATAATTAAAAATTTGTCATAAAGA
>NC_046661.1:45283805-45287464 GCF_010883055.1 Belonocnema kinseyi | reverse complement strand
AATCGGGCCACCTAAATATCTCGTAAACGGGTTATTTTTTCACCAAATTTGGCACAGATTATCTTTAACATGTGTACTTTCATCTTAAATTTTTTCAGAATTACTTATTTTGTTGTTGCAAAATGGCGGACCAAAATATCTCAAAAAACGTGGGTTTTTTACATGCTCTCCGGATATACCATTTTTAAGATGGAAAAACAATGAGAAACCTGATATTATTATATAATTTGATATTTTTGATATTTCGGGCAATAAATAAACTACTAAAATGCTAGATTTCAAAATGGCGGCCAAAACATAAATTTTTTAATTTGTATGTAATGTTCGTTTTAATATCGTAATATCCTTTTAATATTCGTTTTAAAAACCTGTTTTTAACAATCCTTATTATTTTATCAAAATCAAAAGCGAGTCCAATATAGCGAATAAAAAAATGTTGTATAATAACAAGGGCAACGCCAACTCAGTCTTTTAAACTCTTCTGTGACCAAAAGATTTTTTAACCACGAATTATATACACCAGATATAGTTTTAGGGGGGTGAGGCATTGCTGATTTCGAATTTGTTATTACTTTTGCAAAATTAATTTGTTTAAACAATTTTTTTAAACAAATTGTTTAAACAAACTCATTTTACAAAACTAATCGCATGTTTGGATTAAGCGTACTCAAAAACCCCATTAATAATTGTTGTAGTATTTGTATTTTCTATGCCTTTCTTATGAACAGTTTTATTAAATTCACAAAATTAATTCTTTATTAATTTGTTTATTAAAAAGCTTAATTGAAGACATAAAAGAGGTATTCCGGGTGTAACTTTTTTCATCCAATATGCTTCTCGTATTTGTTTTGCAAAATTGGTTAATAACGCAATAATTTGTTTAAATAAATTGTTTAAACAAATAAATTTTGCAAAAGTAAAGGCAAATTCGAAATCAGCGATGCCTCAAACCCTTAAAATTATATCTGGTTTACATAGTTCGTGGCTAAAAAATCTTTTGGTCACAGAAGAGTTTAAAAGACTGAGTTGGCGTTGGCCTTGTTATTATACAGCATTTTTATATCCGCTATATTGGGGCTCGATATTGATATTTTTAAAGTAATAATAATAATGCTTGTTGAAAATAGGTTTTTAAAACGAATATTAAACCGATATTATGATATTAAAACGAACATTGCATACAAAATAAAAGATGTATGTTTTGGCCGCCATTTCGAATCTGCGATTTTGAAATATAGAATTTTAGTAGTTTATTTATTGCCAAACATATGAAAAATATCAAATTTAATAATAATATCGGGTTTCTCATTGTTTTTTTCACCTTAAAAATGGTATACCTGGAGAGCATGTAAAAAAACTATGTTTTGTGAGATATTTTGGTCCGCCATTTTGCAACAACAAAAAAAGTAATTCTGAAAAAATTTGAGATGAAAGTACACATGCTAAAGATAATCTGTGTCAAATTTGGTGAAAAACCCCCGTTTACGAGATATTTAGATGGCTGGATTGACCTGGAATTGCCAATATATATGCATATACATAATTTAGAAGTTAAAAACGTATGTAGTAGACCGTAAATGTAAAGTGTCAATCGTATAAAAAAGATTGGAAATGAGAAAATTCAGTTTATGGAAAAACGAAAAAAGTTGCAGTAAAATGTTTGATAACAATTTTTTTTAAAGAATGCGTATTTTTTGAACGGGACATTGAAACTACGTCTGTTTTCATACCAATGCAAGTTATGAATTATAATAATATACATTTTTGGGAAGGATGATATTTAACAAAAGAGAATTCACAGTTACCTAATTACTGTTGTCGATGCCTTCACCTTTAATTTATAAAAATCTATGCACAAAGATCGAGCGCGCAGCGCGAGTTAAATACATTATGGTGCGCGAAGCGCGAGATAAATATATCATCGAGCATGAAGCCCGAGAATCAACATTTGCGCGCCCTATAGATGCGCTCAAACTTGGAAGCGAATTTCATTTTTTCTAAAAATTAAAAAATGTTATTGTTAATCATAATTTTTAACATTTAATCATTTCAATTTTTATTGCAAAATTAGAACTTATGAAAGGGAAAAATTGAAAATTTAGTGTTCAACATTAAATACATCATTGTATAAAGGTTGCGACTAGTCGTCCCGATAAATTGCGGGGACGACTAGCCACACCTATTAAAAATATTTGACTACTCATCCGGAATTTTGCGACTAGACACTTCGTTGAATAAGTCATCGATATTGTTTTCGTTAGATTATCTGTGCCTCCAGACGTCATGTTATTACTGAAATTCACCAAGAATTATAATAAAAACCTGTTTCTGATCTCAAGGTATAATGCTAATTAGGGACTTTAACATCATTGTCATTAAGCGATACATAAACCCTAAATACTTATAAGTTCAGAAGTCGACATGTTTTTCTTCAGTTACTATACGTTTAGTGAAATAAGTATCATCTGAAATTTTTAACGAAACATAAATTTAAAATAGTTAACGTGGCTGATTTGAATAATTGTCGTTTCACAATTAAATAAATAAAACTATTATTTCATTTTAAAACAAGATTTTGCAAATATTTAAAATGATAAGTTCTATTCCAAAAATTTGGTTATTTTTTGCATTGGCATTTTTTACTATCTGCATAAAACATGTGAACGCAGATTATAGAGAACTTTTGGAACAACTAAACCTGGAGAAAATGTATCGCGTGATGGGACCAGAAGAGCTTTTACTAACATTTTTTAACGAAACATCCGGAGAGTTAATTTTTAATGAGGCGTGTAAAACGGATATTTTAGCGTACAAAAGTGGACTTGACAAGAAAGAAATTTGGGCTTTAAGAAGTTAATATTTATTTTATTATTTTTAAATATGAGTTACGCGTTTCACAAATGTTACATGTTCTACAAATTCAAGAGTTTGGTTACTGCCTATTATGTGGAAATGTATTACATCTCTATTACGTATGTGTTATGTAATGATATGTAACATTTACGTAACAAAATTATATAACTTGTGTTTAGTAAGCATTATTTATTCACAGAAATATTGCTTAACTTATAAATATGTAACATTTTTCTAACTTTTATATGAAATTTCCATAATACTAGCTTTTGACACCATTTAAAGTACATATTATTCTCTCAGTGCTGGATGCCTCATCAAAAATACCAACAGGGCTTTTGATAGGAAATTTTATAGAAATGGGCATGTATGATGAGTGCATGGAAGTTCATGTAAATAAAAGTGGCAGCGTAATTCGTGGAAACCATTGCACGTATGTTCTTCACTTGTCATACAAAAACAAAACTCTGCCCGTAAATCCTTTATTGTCGATTTGCTTGCCGGTATCCTGTCAGGAGAAAGATTTGAGTAATATCGTGCACAAAAGAATGGTGGATACAGGAAGCTACCAAGCTTATAACGTTACTTCAATTGAGGTTCACTGTTCTGACGTACATGTTCGAGATACGACAGGCGCCATTATAACAGGGTAAGAATGCAGTTATATTAAATATCGCGCAGATGTTACATAAGTGTTATATATGTTCCAAGTGTCAATTTTATATCTATTTTCATGAAGTTAATATAAAATAGTCATCTTAAACGTCATATATGTATATTTATAACTTCTTTCACATTGTATATAG
>NC_046661.1:45268448-45283705 GCF_010883055.1 Belonocnema kinseyi | reverse complement strand
ACATAACAGTTTCATAACTGTTTAATATTGGATATTACCTAATGTTTGCGGATATATCACATAATAGTTGTACATCAGTAACATGGGCAATTTTTTTGTAATTTCATAACAGTTATAAGAAATAGCATCAAAGTTCCGAAACAGCTATATAACAATCACGTAACATTCTTGTATTATTTGGATAACATTTCATAATTTTGATAATACATAAAGTTTAATGTTTTTCTCAAAATATAATTCAAGTCTTCCATTTTGATTAGACTGTTTGCATTTGCTCAAAAATGTTCAAAATCAGTGGATATTGTTATAAGGAATAATAAGTTATATCGTTGAGTAAAGATAAAAAATTATTCATGTGTTATAATCAGGTTAAGAAGTAAACATTCTTTCTTAAGGATTAACAGAATTCAAATCTTTTCTACCCTACTCGCTAAATCTGAATTAGTTCAAATTTAACTAATTCAATCAGTAAACTCAATTTTGACTAAAAAATTAGTTACTTTCAAGATTTTTAATAATAAATTAGTCATCGGGCCACTGTTTGTACCTTGCCAATTAAATTACTCAAAAAAATGATTAATTTTTGTTAGTCATTTCTAAGAACTACCAACTCATTAGTGAATTTCTCAGCATAACCACTGTCAAGTCTTTGACACAGAAAAAGAGAAGATTCTTTTGTTACTCAAACAGAGTTTCAAGAATAGGCGAGAGACTGGATTTCAAAGAAGACACTGGCTATCACGGAAATTCACGAGAAGTACCCCGGAATTTTCATTCAAAACGGAGAAAAAGTGAGTTTATAATAAATGATATATGAGAAACTCGCTTCAGTTTTTTATATTGCAACAGGGATTACAGTTGTTCACCTGCTCAATTTTAGGGAAAATATAGGATTTTGCTCCTAACAAGTAGTCTCTATAGTTTGTATTTTTGTTATTTAATTAGTATTTCTTGTCTGCGCTGTGATAAGTGCCACGTATTAAAAATAAATCTCATCGTGCAATTTAAAAAACGATTTGAAGTGAGTCCTTAAAAATAAACATTTGCGTTACGGATATACACGTCTCTTTGAAAGCGTATCATTTTTTTATTAATCAATTAGTAAATTTTGAGTTATTTTTGAAAATTTATCAGCTATTGAGTTCTGGCTTTTACAATTAATGAAAAATTAACTGCTAATTAGTTAAATATAACTAATTCAGATTTAGCGAGAAAAATGTTCATATTAACGTATTAACTTTTTCAAAACATTATTATCAAATTTAATATGAAAAAATTACTTTTTTGCTGCTATTGAATATATATGACTTCGGTTTTTCATGGTGTGGACTAAAAACTAGTTTTCAGTAATATTTCTGAATATTAGTTTATTTTCTGGTGAAAATGGTTAATTGTTTAAAATAATTAATTAAACAAGTGCACAATTTAGCCATTTTTTAATATATACTTCGATTTATTGACTACATTAAATATTAGTATCTCCAAGATGTTCTCCTACGTCCCAGACGGTAAAATTATATATAGTTTATCCATCGTGAACAATACTATATACAATATAACGCAATATGTATAATTTTTCAGCTTGGGGTGGATAATTTACCAGCAGGTATACACGAAGAGACTTTCTATTTAAATATTTGATTCATTCTTTATGTATAATTAAAATATAATGTAAGAATTTAGGGATAATCGGGGTAGTGCTATAAAGATTCCTACTATAATAAGAGATGATGGTATTTCTTTATGTATTATTATAAATTTAAGCAAACAAAAATTAGTATTTACGTTTAGAAAAAGTCTTATTTACTGTTTGAAAATGGTGAGTGTGAAAAACTGATAATCGTCAATAACACATTTTGTAAAAAATATCGTCAAAAGTAAGAATTTTACGTAACATAAGTTGTAAGAAATCTACGAAATTTTAGTATTCTTAAATAAGAATATGTATTAAAATGAGTGCCGCTAGTAATATCTGTAACCGGGATTAGCGAGAATTCTAAAAAACTATATTAAAAACGCCCGAAGGCTTCCAAGCTATGCCGTCTATAGCCGAGCTCGCGATGATCACACCATCTGACCGACTGACTGTACTGGGATCATGACTTGGGATTCCCCGCCAAATCTCTTCTATATCATGCTTCTGTTTGTAGTACAAAAATGTTCGTAACTTGTGAGATTTAAATTAAAGTTTAAACGAATTTTAATTTAGAAATTTTTTATTTAAACTCTCAATAATTGACACATATAAAATAGAAGCTTTTAACACTTTTTAATTGAAAATGTTCATTTCAGTGCAATTAAACTGCAATACTTAAACCTTCACACTTTGATAAGTTGAATTGTTCAAAGATATCTGGTTAAAAAATATGAATTCGCTCTATCGTTTTAAATTCTCTAAATTAAAACTTATCCTCAATTTCATCTAGCATTCATAAAAATGTGAATAAATGAAACATGTCCCTCTTCCAACTCAATAAAAACGTTATAATAAAGTTTTTTTTTTTTGAAAATATAGATTGCAATGAATTTAAATTAATTAAAATGTACAAAGTAAGGCGGATTCACATGGCCTTGCTGATTAATCAAGTGAGTCAGTCCGGTATAAAATATAAAAAATCTAATTTCGATTTTTATCAAAAATAAATAATTATCTTTTTAATTAATTGCAGAACACAAAACAAATACGATCGACCCCAATGTCAATTAAAAAATCGTCTTTACTCTTATAATAGTTGAGTCAATTAGAAGACGATATCTTTCGAAAAATAGGAAAGATATCATCTAATTATATCAAAAAATGAGTGCATCTTCCTATTTAGAAAAACTTTTAAAAACGAATTTTCTTTCTTCTTGTGCTATAACAACCGTAGCAGTAAAAAACTATTGTACATTAAGACAAAATTGAAAATCAACACTTCTTTTCCTCCGACTCAATGAAAATAAATATTTTTTAATTATGTTATTCTAATTGAGAAAAAAACGAAATACGTAAATACTATAAATTAAATTGAAAACTGTGATTGAAACTTTAAAACTGTTTTCGATTAGTTTCTAAAGAAGGTTTTTAAAGCACCTACGGCAATGACGTTTACATTCTGCATACAAAACTCGCGCTTCGCGCTCGATAACTTGTGTCCAATTGAAAAACTTCATCAATACAATTTGTAAATCTTGTTAAAATATACTAAAAACAACGCTTTAAACTTATGGATTGATATTTCTTAACCTATTAAAACATTTTTTTTCTCCTTTTTTAGAAAATGTTCAAAATGTTGAAAAGCATATAACTTTTTGAAGTTTTTTCGAATTTAAAAATGTCCTTAGGATAATTTGCGAATCTTTTTAACGCGTACCAGAAAATTTGACGAAGTTTCTAAAACTTATTAAAAATTTTGATTTAAATTTTGAAAGAGCTTAAACTTTTTGAATTTTTGTCTTATCGAAAAATGTAACTGCCATAGTTTCTAAATATATTTAATATCTAGTGATGAATTTAAATTAAATTTCCTAATCTTTTCGAAACTTGTTGTTTTCTATTTTTCTGAACATTTTCAAAACTTTCAAAAGTATATAACTTTTCTAATTTTCATTGAAATTCAAAATTTTTTTTTAGATAATTTACTAGTCTTCTACCCATCTATAAGAAAATTTGACAACAATTTTTTAATTTGAAAAAAAAAAATTTCTTCAAGTATTGAATATGCTCTAAATTTTTTATTTTGCTTGGAAATATCTGAATGACGAACTTAACCTTCATTTTGGGAACCTTAAAAAGTGTATCAAAGGCTGACTTGATTGGACAAATCCTTCAAAAGTTAGCGTGTCTACAAAATTCAGGTAACCATACATACAGATATACAGACATACAGACATACAGACACACAATAAAATTTTATGATTTCCGGATTTTGTGAGTGCCGGAACGTAAAGATCCGTTTAAACCAGAGATCGAAAATTTGGACGAATACATTACACACTCATGAATGAGAATGTAAAAAATGGCGCGGCTCGCAAGTTAGAGCGCGCCTAAGGCGCGCTATATATCGTAATTATTGCATTATAATAGTGCAAAATCGTGATATCGTACATTGCAAGTTTTTACCTTATATACCGCATAATTGTTCAATCTATAAAGTAAGAATTTAAGTTTATTACGACAATTACGACGCCAGCGCTATCGAGCGTTCTGTAACTTAACCCTACACGGATCCTGCGGGGGACAAATGTGCCCCACGGGAAATTCAATTAATTCTCCTGAGCAAATATCTCGAATTTTTTGGTGGAGACCCGAACCATAATTCAGTTCGACTATCCTAGAGTGCGGTCCCTTTCCCTTTTTTAAGTATATATACTGTAATTCAAACCCCTCCTAAACTGTAATCATAAAGTGAAGCTGAACTTTTTTTTAAATTTGACATTAAAGAAGGTTCTCAAAGCTCCTACAGCCTTGACGATTACATTCTCATTGCGATAATCGGGCTTCGCGCTCAACAGTTATAGGTTGTACAGGCTCTAATTTTTTAAACTGTGGGTTAATCGAAAAATTCTGCTAGAATAGTTTTGAAATAAATTTGGTATCTAGAGAACATTTTAAATGAAATTTTTGGATTTATGAAAAAAAAAATTTTATATTTTTTGAAAATTTTCAAATTTTATTTGGATAATTTGCAAGTCTTTTACTTATCTATAAGAAACTTTGACAAAATGTCTATAGTTCAAAAAAAAATTTTGAAAATTTTAAAAATGCTCAAATTTTCTAAATTGTGGGCTAATCGAAAAATTCGGCCAGAATAGTTTTAAAATATATTTGGTATCTAGTCAAAATTTTGAATGAAATTTTTGGATCTATAAAAAAAAGTTAAAAAAATATTTTTTGAAAATTTTTAAATTTTTCAAAAGTATATAACTGTTTTAATTTTCATCGAAATAAAAAATTTTATTTAGATAATTTTTAAGTCTTTTACCCATCTATAATAAACTTTGACAAAAATTTATGAAATTAAAAAAATATTGGAAATTTTGAAAATGATCTCAATTTTTTATTTTTGGTTGAAAATTTCTGGTTAACAAACTTAACCTTTATTTTGAGGACCTTCAGAAGTGTATAAAATGCGGATTCGTATGAACAAATTAGCGATTAGACAAGTTATTTGGACGATTACATTACACTCTCAGCAATGAGAATGTAAAAAACTGTATCTCTTTCAACTCAATAAAAACTTTACAAACATAAAATGTACTGCTATTTTCTCAAAAATTAGAATTTTCTATATTTTTTAATTATCCTCTTCTAATTCAGACGAAAAAAACGAAAATAAAACATTCTTTCCTGAAACACAATAAGAATCTTGAAAATAAAAAAATAGCCTTTTCCATCAAAAAAAGAACTATATCTATTCCAAATCATTAAAAAGTTTACAAATATAAAATGTACTGTCAATTTAACAAAAATTAGAATTTTATCATTTCAAGGTTAATAAAAATTTTCAAAACACAATACTTCACATTTTTCCACGCAATAAAAATGTAAACCTAAAAAAGTTCCTCTTGCAATTGAGAAGAAATTAGATACCAAAATTAATTTTATTTTTTTTTTCAATTTTGGTCGTTTCAAATTAATAATTTTCAATCGTTACTTAACGTTACAATAACAATTGTAACGTTAAAAGTTCAAATATTGCACTCTGAAATTTTTAACATTGAAGACTTTCTGTTTCAAACGATTCCGTTTCAAATTGTTTACTTTTGAATATTTGATGTATAATTTTCATTCAGATATTTTATTAATTAAAAATTTTCAATCTGAATGGGTTAAAAATTTCATATTTTCAACTGAAACAATATTTCAATAGGATTAAAAAAAAATTTGTTTCATTAATGAATATATTAATGGTAAGTTATTTTCATATTAAAATTAGTTTATAAAGTTTGAATCCGACATTTCAATTTGCTTAATTATTAAGTATTTCTTATTGAAAAAGTTGAATTTTCAACGTCAAAATCTGTAAATTGTTTAATTTAAACCCGATTTAGAATCATATTGTAAAATAATTATTTTGCAATTTTTAAAACTCGAAATACAGTATAGTTTTAAAACCCATTAATTAATTGATATAGTTTTATTTTTTTATATTTTCAATTAAAAATTTACGCTTAAAAATGGCGATATAAAACGAAAAATTGCAAACTAAAAGATTTTTGAATTAGGCGTTGTAAATTAAATGATGTAGTAATTAAAATAGTTGTTTTGTGGACGAGGAAAAACATGCGTTAAATGAACAGAAGGGTATTGTGAATAAATTCACACACCACACTTTACTTGAAATTAATTGTAAGTTTATTTATAATAAAGACGGGTACGGGTCTTACTCTTGTAGACAGATCAAGAGTAAGAGCGATAACTATGTTTCTCCGTGGAAGTGAAATTTGTAAGTCCTGGAATAGTACCGATAGAGTAAACTGAGAGTTGTCGAGATACAAAATTGAAGAAGGGATGAAAGGATGCTTATTGCTTATTGGCTGAGGAACGTGGAAGTAGGAGCATTTAGACACACCCAAATCGTGACGTAGCATATTTTGAGAAAGTCAAATCATCTTCAGACTGAGTTTAAGTACAATTGTAAACGTTTTTATGGTAGGGTCAGCATTTTGAGTTGTTGTGAATCTAAGCAGCTTAAGTGGTAAATGCAATCTGGACGAAAGATGTACAGTATCCGTTCAAATTAGAGTTTTCACAACTTAGTCCCTAAAGTGCTAGAACGTGCGGCGAACAAAGGTAGAGAATTTCAGAATCATAAATATAGACAACTTGAGATAGTTATAACAGCTGCATTTTAACTATTTTAAACCTCTGTAAATACAATCTAGGAACTGTTTTGGGGAGAATTTAAGGTTGCAGGCTAAGGCCTGAAGATTCTAAATTGCCAATACGTGCGATGACAAAGATAAGTTTTAAGCGGTGTTCAAAATTAATTTAAGAAGCCTAAATAAACGAACGATGTCTGTCCAGTCGATACTAAGTTTAGAGCAATTCAAGGTTACGACGTAACAACAGTTAACAACTAAACTTAACATTAAAAAATTTTGAAATCGAATTTATTTTTAATTGAATTATATTATTTGATATTCCAAGTGATTTGATAGATGGTTCTTCTAAAAACTTGTGAAATTCCTTGTGAATAAATAAATTCATAATCATACTCATTTCCCGGCTTTTTCCAGTCTCAAAAAATTCCCGTTCATTTCCCGGTTTTCGGTCCAGCGATTACCCCACAAATGATAAGTTAACAAAGCTCTAGATATAGATTATTGGCAAGATAAAATTCAGTAAATGATAGCTAGTGTTATTTGACAAAAATGTTGTTAAAGGAATATTTCCTTCAAAACTTAGACACTAGAAAAGTCGTGGTACAAGTAAGTAAAATATTGAAAATTTAAAATTGAGTTGAAAATTCATAATTTGGCAGTTTCACATTGCCATATTTATTATTTTATTTTAATTACTTTAAATAATGAATAATTATTCAATATTTTTTTCATCTTAATTTTGAAGCGAAATGTTCAACATTTTTGTCTGATATAATTGCACGTTTTTCAGGAGGTTCAAACAGAATTTCTTCCTGAATATATTTGACTGAATATATGAATATGTTAAATATGCTTCAAATTTTAAGCAACTATTAAAATAGTAAAAAACAAGTTATAACAAATAATGAGGACGCTCATTTTGCTAGTAGGCTCAAGTAGGTTAGACTTCAATATATTAAAGGCATATTTCGTTAAGAGTTGGATTTTTTTTAGTGGTAATTATATCTTTCCTAAAAGCTTGTACCATTAGGAAATTTGTTGTCCTTCTGTAAAGTTACTTTCATAAATTAAGAAACGCTATTTGATTTTATATACAAAAGTTATACAGTTCGTATACAGTTATATATTTATATGGACAAAGAAAAACATTATTCATAATTGACTTGCGTAATTGTTCTATACTTATGATAGTGGTCTAAAAAATATCCTTATTTTTTTTTTTCTAAAAGTGTTTGATGCCTAAAAATTGTTCCTTTTCGTGTAAAATGTCCACTGTAAATTTGCAGAATTAAAAAATTGCAGATATCTCTTTAGCCCATGATTTGAAAAAAATGCTTATGTTATTCAGCGAAGAAATAATTTCTCTTAGAACAATCCTTGAATATTTTCCTTCAAATAATTATTAATTTGAAACGAATGTGATAGAATCGCACCAATTTTTTCAACATAAGAACTGTAGACTTGATACAATAGACACCACACACATACTGTGAAATGTAATATATTAAACTGTTAGAAAAAAGTCGCTGAATCACACCGATAAATGAACGTTTTTCGCTCTGCAACTGAAGTGTGTTATCCCACATCTTTATAGGTGCAAAGTTCGGTGTCAAACGTGAGAGCGTACCTTTTTCATCTCAGCCAGTGCGATCATTGACAGTTCTTGTATCGTTCCAGTGCGGAAGACGGTGTAAAGTGTTTATAAAAGAGCCGGTGTAGTAACGTTGTTTAGTCGGCTCTGCTACATGTTGCGTAGGCCAGCCTCATGTAGAGCCGAAAATGCACGAGCAAGAACCCGAGCCCCCCGACTTCACGATTCGTTTTCGGTGGCTAACTGGTTTTGCAGTGTCGAGGGAATGAAAGTTCATGCAATTTTTCCATCTTATATCATTATAAAAAAATATAAGGAACTTAATTCTTAAAATACCTTCTTGCCCAATTTTGTTGCACAATTTTTTTAAAGTTAATTTTAATTTACAAAATGTTCTTTCAAATTTGGGTACGTTGAAAAGATGTTGAGGAATTTGGAAACGATTTGAAAATAAATAATAAAACTTGTGAAGGTTTTTTAATTTTGTATGTTTTCACGAAAATGAAAAAAATTCTTTTAGACTTCTACGAATAATTAATGTAATTTTTTATTTTGAAAAATTAATTTTAAGGGATTATTTAAAAAGATGTTAATACATTTTAAACGATGTAAAAAATTGTCACTGAAGAATCTGGAAGATTTTAAGGCAACCTTTTTAATGTTTCCGAATTTAAAAGAAAATCAGGAAAAATTGAAATAATTTTTAATGATTAGATAGCGTAGACGATCTGACAAAATTAGAAACAGAACTTTTTCAAGATTTGTGTGAAAAATTTGGTTAATTTTTTATTTAAAAAAAATTTACTTTAAGAGAAAATTAAAAAAGGTTTTTCAATAACTAAAAAGGATTTCAAAAAATTTAAAAGATGAGTGCCGAAGATTTTAAAGCAAAATGTTTCAATTTGTTAAATTAATAAATAAAAATAAATAAAATCGAGTAAATTCAAGAAATATTTAGAAGAAAGGAAGATATTCAAGTCGAATTTTAAACTTAAATTCTGTTAGAAATTTACATTTTTAAATATTTAAAAAATCAACTTTAGGAGGTTTAAAGGAATTCCGAAAGATTTAAAGCAGATAAAACTATTTTTCCTCAAATTCATTAGAAAAATTTAGGAGGTTATAAGTCAACTTTTTTACATCTTTAATTAAGGAACATAATTCTTATCAGGCCATCTTGTGCAATTTTGATACGCAATTTTTTAAAATACGTGATGGTTTAAAACATGTACTTCCAAATTTTAGTAAGTTTAAGAGATATTTAAAATTTTTTAAAGGATTTAAGAATAATTAAAACTTTCAAAGATTTTTTAAGAATTTCGTAAGGTTTCACGAAAATGGCAAAAATTCTTTTAGGTTCCTAGCAATAAATAAAATAAATTTTTTTATTGCGAAAAATTAATTTCAGGAGATTATTTTTAAACATTTAAAAAAATTACAAAATATTTCAAAAATTGTCAAAATATCTAAAAAACTTTAAAGGCATTTTTTTTATTTTACATAATTAAAAAAAAGCAGTAAAAATTCGAATAATTTTTAAATATATGAAATTTAGAATCTGATAAGATTAAAAAAAAAAAAATTATTTTCCTAATATTCGTGTGAAAATTTTTAATGACTTTTTATTTTGAATGTAGAAGGTTTTAAAAGCAACATTTTTCAAATCGGTACGACTAAAAAGTTAAAAAAACGTAAATAATCGAATAAACTCAAGAACTATTTAGTAGAATTAATGAAATTCAAAAATAATTTAAACCTTAGAAGAGTTTCAGAACATAGCATAAACTTATTTAAAAAACTGAAAAGTCTAAAAATTCTTGTAGAAGAAAAAAAAGATGCGTCTGGAAATTGTATACGATTGTCAGTCTTTAAAATTCAAATTCGAATGATTTTTTAAAAATTACTTTCAGCACATTTCTTCTCAGGCTGAATTCCCGCTTTTAAGCGCAAGAGGTTCAATTATTTTCAATAAAAATAAGTAATGAAATAAATTATGAAAAATTCAGGAAGAAGATACATCCCTGTATGCTTAAAGATATAATGTATTTGTTCAGAATAAGATATATGCAATTTAAAAAAAAGTGTATTTTAAGTATATGGAAAATTAGTTAAATTATTTCTAAAAATTTGTAAAATTTAAGAATTTTAGAATTAAAATACACTTAAAATTGAAGATACTTATATTTAATTTTGACGAGATATAATAGATATATATTTAAAATGAATTAATAATAATAAAAGTCGATAAACTAAGGACTTTCATGTGCTGAAAACCGATAAAAGAAATATATATTTCTGAAACTCGTCCATAAGGTTAAAGCGAAATCTGTACAACCGTTTGCTAATATTTTTGGAATTTTTTAAAATAATTTGATAGGCAATTTTACATACTGTTTTACTAACTAGTGGCGATATTTTTATAATTTTATTTCTGAAATCTATTCCCTAAGCAACATATTAAAATAAAATTAAGGAATATTTACAAAATTATGATTATTTTTCATTTTTAAAATTAATAAATACAAAATCCTGTTAAACAAAACAAGAATCCAACGACCAAATTTGGACCACAACGAATAAACGAAAACGAAAGAACCCTATTGTAATCTGAAAAAAACCCCAAAAAAAACAACAAAAAAATAAAATAAAAATTTCGGAAAAAAATAAAAAAGAGGAAAGAAAAATGAGAAAGCAGCCAACCACACCCCCTTCCTTCTCTTTTTCATTCTTTCGTCTTTTTTATTTATATGACCTTTAAATTACAATAAAATAAAAAACATAAATAAATTTGCATTACCAACGTTTCGGTACTCGTACAGTACCCTTATCAAGGCAAGAAAATTTTAAGTGGTAGAAATTGAGCAAACAAATATTTTTCAGCCGACCACCGTGAGATCGCTTTTAACCTGCAAGTTCTTGTACTAAACGTTTCGTTATAGAATTCTTGTTTCTTCTGATTTCGAAGTATTGTATATTTAAAATAAAAATAAAGTATCGAGCATTTTTTACATTCTCATCATTTATGATTGAGAAAGTATTAGAATTGTCGGAAATTTGACATCACACTTTTTCAACGGATCTCTACGTTACGAGACCCCCTGAATCCGAAAATCAGGTTTTCACGATGGCGTATGTCTGTCTGTCCGTCCATCCGTAAACACGATAACCCTCGATAAAATGAACGAATCAAATACATCTTTGGCACACTTTTTCTAGGTCCTAAAATAAAGGACGAGTACGTAAACCAGCCATTTTTGATAAAAATTCAAAAAGTGAGCGCATTTTGAAAATTTTTGAGACCACTTTTTTCTGAATTTGAAAATTCTATGTAAGGATATTTATAGTATTGAAAAGAGAAAACAATTTATACTAATGACTTTTTTCGATAAAAAAAATTCTCAGAGTTATAGCGTTTTCAAAATTTTGTTAATCAACCGAAAATAAAAATTTGAAGCCGAAAAACGCACGATATGAAAAAAGCCAAGAGAAGAAAAACATTTCTTTTTGAAATCCCTACAAGATTATCAAACCCAATTTTTGGATTTTCTTAAAAACTCGAAAATTTAAATTTTGATTGCACAAAAAATAATGGAAAATAAAAAATTTCATTTTGTGGAAAAACGATGTAGGATACAAAAAAAGATGAATGACCAAAAATGGTTATCCCAAAAAAGATCTACAATTTCGTTAAAAATCACTTCTTGATAGGACGCGTACTTTTTGTTACAAGAAAAAAAATACAACAAAACCTGTTTACAAATGTCTGTCGGAAATCGAGCGCGCAGCGCGAGTGTCACGATGAGAATGTGTACCTCAAAGCCTACAGAGCTTTGAGAAACTTAATTTTTGACTATACTTAATTAAGTAGACAATTCAGAATATTAAGACGCATATAAATACTGCCATCTAAAAGAGATCTTTTTGATAAAGTTTTTGTCAAGCAAAGCGTTTTTGAACTTAAAAGTTCTTCATTTTTTAGATGATTTAGATAGTTTTTAAATTGTTGTTTTAGGAAATCAATTCCATATTTAAATCTTTGTAAAAAAAGTATGATAAAATAATTCGATAAATTGAAAACTGTGCAGTTTATGAAAATTTTCGTATAGCAGGGCATAATTTTTTGTCATCGATGTTATTAAAGCATTTTTTTACTTGCAACTTTTCTTTATTATTTATTACCTTTGTGTTGCCGTTATGCATTTTAAATATTTAAAAACAAAAAGTATTAAGTGCCTCGTTAAATAAGTGAAACTTACTTCGCTTTTTCAAATATTTTAAATTATTGTTTAAGAAATGTTATTATGTATTAAAAATTGATTAAGAGAGTATTATATACAATAAAATAGTTGGATAAATTGAAAACTGCGCATTTTACGGAGACTTTTTATTTATTGTTCATTTCTTTTAGATATTTTAAAACTTTTAAAAATATATTAAGAAAAGAAAGTATCGAGCCTTTTTTGTAATAAGTAAAATTCAATGCTAAAATTTTTCTAAATAAAAAATGGTAAATTAAAGTTGAGTTCACCAATTTTTAGTTTGAAGTTGGTAGAGGCTCACCATATGACTTGGTACGACCCTGCCTTGAAATTCTTACCCAAACTTTTGTCACCAAGATCCACGGAAGGGAGGGTTCAATCCTCGGCGAGTGCGATTTTTCAAAGCTTCTAGGCGTACGATTACACGTGTAAGTAATCGTGTGCGCGAATTACGTGCTTTATTAATTTAAAAAATGAAGATTATATAACAATAATTTCGAAAAAAAATTTTTTTTTATGAATAGTGTGCAGTTGAGGCACTAGTCTATTGTTCCGATACTACATATTCTTATATTAAGAAAATATATTCTTGAAATGTATTAGAAATGATTTCTTGGAAGTAAACTATGTTCTGCATTTGAATACATCTCTATATGAAGTAACACAATACAGTTTTAGAATAATAAACTGCGATTTTCTATCTAAGAATACATTTTCTCAGATTAAGAAAATGTACGCTTGTTCCAAGCATAGGGTAGCAAGTACTTATTTAATTGGAACATACTCATATTCTATCGTCCCCATTCGTACCTGCGATTGACTTGAATCAAGTAATATTTTCTTGATTCAAGAACAATTTTTGTTCAGTGTAGAATGCCCAGGGATTTTTTTTAGAGAATTTGAGTAGATGCCCTGAGATAATTCTAAGGATAATTTTTTTTTTAAATTCTCATTGATATATTTCAACATATAAAATATCTACAGAATATACCGATTATAGTATAAATTTCCGCGATTCTTTCTCAAATGAGCTAATAATTACTTTTACATTTTATAAAATAAAAAAACTGAAACTCCAGAATTGTCGCTTAATACAGAAAAATATATTTTTTAAATTATTCTGTCTGTTAGTCTGTAGATTTGTAGTTTGTTAGCACGATAACTTTCGAAAGAATTTAAAATTTGGCTTGGCGTTTGGTTTATTCTTGAGTGTTCTAAACTAAAGGTCAAGTTCTTTAGCGAGCCATTTTGGATAAAAATTAAAAGAGCGAGCGCATTTTAAACATTTTTGAGACAACTTTTTTCAAGATTCAAACGTGCTCTGTATGGATATTTATAGTATTCGAAAATACGAAAAATATATCCTAATAATGATTCAGAACTTCAAGCCCATGCAAAATACGGAAAAAGATGAGTAGACAGAAACTGTGCATTTGAAAAAGATCTACAAATTTGTTATTAATCAATATGAACAACAATATGAACATTTAAGAATAAAAATTATACAGTATAATAATTCTGGAGAGTGTAATATAACCAAAAAAATGGCTCCACACTTCTTCAACACTAATTATATGTTTTTCTATTAATCAAAGTGAAGAATGTGTCAAAAGCAATTATAAAACACGTGCTGTAATACATGAGGCACGTCGCACATGCGTCGGTGCAAGATTTAATTAATTTTAATATATTTGGAGATATATTTGTTCAAATCATAATACCAAAATGATTACGAAAACAAAAATTGCGTCACATCTCGCTAAATCTGAATTAGTTAAAATTTAACTAATTAGCAGTCAAATTTGACTAATAGTAAAAGTAAGAACTCAATAATTGATAATTGGTGAAAATAACTAATTGAATTGGTTACTTTTGTCTAACCAATTCACTTAGTCAAACGCTAGACGTGGCGCACCACCCGTCGCCATGGCTGACCGTGGCGAAACAACTAATTCGTTAGTCAAAAATATATCAATTGGTTAGTCAAAATTTACTAATTGATAAGTCAAAAATGAGACGTTTCTGGAGAGACGCGCATGTCCGTAATGCAAATGTTTATTTCTAAGGCATCACTTTAAATCGTTTTTTAAATTGCATGATGAGATTTATTTTTAATACGTGGCACTTATCGCTGCGAAGAAAAGAAATTCTAATTAAATAACAAAAATACAAACTAGAGACCATTATTCAAGAGCAAAAATCCTATATTTGCCCTAAAATTGAGCAGGTGAAAAACTGTAATCACTGTTGCAATATAAAAAACTGAAGCGAGTTTCTCATCTATAATTTATTATAAACTCACTATTTCTCCGTTTTGATCGAAAATTCCGGGGTACTTCTCGTTAATTTCCGTGATAGCCAGTGTCTTCTTTGAAATCCAGTCCCTCGCCTACTCTTGAAAGTCTGTTTGAGTAACAAAATAATCTTCTCTTTTTCTGTGTCAACGACTTGACAGTGGTTATGCTGAGAAATTCACTAATGAGTTGGTAGTTCTTAGAAATAACTAATAAAATTAGTAATTTTTTGACTAATTTAGCGAGATTAGTATTTCCCAAAAGAAAGAAAGCTATTTTATTTAAAAAACTAATATGAAAATCAAC
>NC_046661.1:45259096-45268348 GCF_010883055.1 Belonocnema kinseyi | reverse complement strand
TGAGAATTTTCTATTTAAAAAAAAACTTTTTTTGGAGTAAAAGTGGTAAAGGTTTAAAAAAAACAATTTTTTACATTATAAAAGATATTTAAATTCAAATTAAACTTTTGGCTCAATTGAACAGTCTCCCACTGTTGGTCAATCCTCTTAACTACATAGAACCAAATGAAACAAGTTTACATGTCGTCGCATACACAAAGAAAATGTTAAGGAACACGTGGATGTCAATCACAGGTTGTCAACATTTACAATCTCAAAAAATAATTGACAAAATATAAACCTAAAACGAATAAGTCACGGTGAGATCAGCATAATTATGTATGCTAAAAGCTGAAAGCTGAAGCTTTCAGCCGTTAGAAAGTCGTAAAAATGACTCGAGTCACTGCATTACTGACATGTAGTAAACCACGAGGTAGGTGGATCAAGAGTAGAAAGACTTTCGCATTCCAGACCATATAACGTGTTACGATTTTTTAAAAAAGTTTTTCTAGAGTGACTAAAAAGCACATTTTTTATTCAAATGAATCCTTCATCGTACGAATAAAAACAAACGACAAAACAATTTTATTTTTGATTAAGTTGTTATTACTTATTTACATTCTGGAACAAAATTCTTTAATTTTGAAGGATCAAAATAACATCATTTTAATTTGAATTAGAATTTTTATCAAGAGCCGCAGTACTGTCCATAACGGTTTATTTATACAACATTTCAAACTGGCTAAAGAAAAATATTTCCAAATTCATGGACTTCATGCTATTCATTCAGTAGATTTGAGTGATGTGATTACTTTTTATGGAGCTTGCAATTTTAAATATTTTGTAGTAAAATAAAAATGATATTTTTCATTTATTTGAATAAAATTGGCTCTATAATATAAATAAGCGATAGGGTTTTTTCGCGATTTTAAATAAAATTTTTTATTTGAACATAATTTTAATCCGAACCGAAGATGCGTTAAATTTTTTTTTTCAGTTGAGTCCTTCAACAGAAAAAAATTATTATCTATCAATGTGACGATGTGGCTTTCATACAAACTAACGAAACTCATGACTAAAAGGTTAGGCTGCGGTCTGCTGTCAATTCTGACTATTTTTATTTGATAGTTTTATTTGTTAATGTTAATGTGACAAAAAAGTTGTCCTTTTGTAATAATTGGATTAAGAGTCAGTACCCAGGAAACAAAAGTCCATTCACTTGCATTTCAATGGGTTTTGAGGCCTTCTGAATTGCGTATCTGTTACTGGAATTCCAGATAGCCGCCCATAGGTGAAAGTGAATTTTGAATGTGAAATCGACTTTTTTAATCGGCCACATAATTTTTTTCTCGGACCCATTCAGTAACGAGTATGATTCAGCATTAACCGATAGAGGAACAATAATTCCGATAGAAAATTATGAATTTAAATAAAACAGATTTACTTTAAATAGTTAAAATTATTTATTAAAAAATAGTTCAATTGTCCACTTTTAAGAAAATCCTGACATACTTGTAGTCTACTTTTATTTACAGACTATTTTCAGGCATTTTGATTGATTTTGTTGAACATTTTTTTCCCACATATTTGCATCACATTACATCAGAATGTTAAAAATGTATTTATATATTTTACGCATCAAAAGCTGATTTTTTTCTTTTAATTTACGTTTATAAAAACTCGTTATCACTGAAAGTGAACAATGAATATGTTACAAGCTGTAGGCTATATGAAACTTCACATTTTCTGCAGCCATTGCACTGAATAAGTTGAATGTCACTGGCGCTTAATTCAGTGTAAATCTCATAATTTCTGTACAGGATAATCTATTGAAACCATTGTAGAAAGAGATTTATAACTAAATAATCATTGAAGTTATAAATAAATTGTCGCGTCAATTATAATGTATTACAATATTATTTAATTTGAATTTATTATATTTGATTAATCAGCATTGTCCTATTGAAATTTCTTACTTCATACTTTTTATTTGAAATAATTAATTCTTTAAAATTTTAATCTGCATAGTCCACTCAGTTGACCACAGCCTGACGTAACCTACAATTAGCAGATTCACGCTTATTGAAAATTGCTATGTGTGTATCGCACCGCGCAAAGGTGACCGATTAATAATGTGGCCAACCGATTGTATTTTCATTCTTTCAATCTGTAAATGACAGATACGCAATTCAAACCGTCTCGCTTTCTATCGGTTCTTTTTTTCAGGGTAGTACGTTGAAGGAAAACAGTAAGCACAATTCATTAATAATAATGAATCATTTTAAAATCGTACATATTTACGAAATGTTCAGTAAGCATGACTCGACATCGTGATAGAAAATTCATATTTCAACATTAAATTTAAAATAGTAAACGATATGTAAAAAATATTTTCTGGGTGTTTTTAAAATTAAAAAATATCTCTATTAGGGCTCAACCAACATGTAATTCAATAAGCTTTTGCATGGTTTTTTAAAAAAGTTTTCTCGCACCATTTTGAACGAGTAATCACGTTTCCAAGTCAGCAGGGACTGTTAATAGTTACTTTCGCTAATCGTACCGAGAATATCCGATGGTTGTGTAAGTTTACTTTAAATCATATGCATATGTGAGGTGCGCCGAAGAAAGAGGGCTTACTCTGAAAAGTGACATTTTTCAGGACGAACGGTTAAAGTCGACCCGTTAGACCGGATTTTTAGGAGAGAGGGAAAACTCACGAAATCTTCCCTCTCTACTCACCACGAAATTCTCACGGAAAGAGATAGGTCGTAGACGCGGCTTATGGACGGGGTATAGATGAGACTTGTAGATGGGGTGGTGAGTGGTGGGAGGTGTTTCACGGAATCTTAAACTCTCGAGCCAAAGCCCGATTTCTAGGATACCTAACAACTCAATTATTAGCAATAATTAATTTCGGATTTTTTTTTCTGATGGGTTTGTTAAAAAGAGAAGCTCAAAAACTATGGAAATGTGTAAAAACCTTGATTTCGATTTTTTTAGAGTAAGTCCCCTTTCTTTGGCGTACGTCACATATGTTCATTTAATATCTACTCAAAATATTCATTTTATACTTGCATTATTAACCCAACAGTTATGTAACGCACATATGTAATGGATATAAATCTTATAAAAAAGGTTGTATCTGTGGTTGGTAGAGGACGAAAGGTGGTATCTCATCAGAGGTTTGATGGAAAAAGATGTTAGATCTCAATTACTATGGGTCCATGGCGGGATCTTCTTATAATACAGAGATATATTGTAATAATAACGTATTATTATCTTTACTTTACACTGAAAAAAACCATTCTTAGCACCAAGTAAATTTATTTACTTGAATCCTATTTCTTAGCATCAAGAAAATATTCTTTAACAGAAATCATTTTTATTTAAACCAGGCATATATCTTTTGTGATTTTTCGCCCGTGCAGGAATCCAATCAGGGATCCGGCCGGGTCCCAGCTGGATAGCCCCGCTTTAAGCCGGGCGCTGGTCGGGGAATCCGGCCGGGATTCGGCTAAAAACTTCACGGTAAACTGGTCGGATCCCAGCTTTAATATCGGCCGGGATCCGGTCGGGTAATTCGGCTAAAAAGCGGTTAAGAAATGTTGCTTCAGGCGAGAAATTGGTAACTTATTATTTGTAGTAGAATTTTATTCCCTGATGATAAAATCTCATAGCAATTTGGAAGCCACGTGGTGATTTAAGGTTAGGAAGGAAGAAAGTAAAAACTGTATACACAAGACTATATTTTAATTTAAAATAATAATTATTCGTGCACTAAGTGGGGGATTCAAAGTAATTACTGAAATAAGGTTGATTTTAATTTCGAAGAGACGACGCGACGTGAGTGCAAGGAGCATTCTCGTTCCAGGGGCAAAACTGAAAATTACTGAGTGTCTATGCAGACGACAGACGCAGCAGGTGCTATATATGGCGGCAAATTCGAAATTGTACAGGCTAAACATTGTCTGAATACAGGGAAGTTTATAAAAATTGTATCATTTCTGTTTTTGCATATAGCAGAATCGATAACAGTTTAATTTAGAATGTTAAATTATTCGAAAAAATTTATTATTTTTTTAAAAAGAATTTAAAAAAGCTCATTTTTGTTTCACTGATCTAATAAATCTTTAAATTATAATTTTCAAATAATAATTCATCTAGCATCCATAATTACGTCTTTGATAATATCATGGCTCTTAAAAAATGTGTAATTTCTACAAAAAGATTAACCTGACCAGTGCCCAGCTGGCTCCCGACCATGAGATATATCCAGGGTTGGCGGGGCCAGACTACGTGATTCGAGAAAAATGTAGCCCGACCGGCTGCCGCCCGGTTCCTGTCCATGAAACCCAGCCAGGGGTAGCCCGGCCGGGATCCGACGAGAAACCTTGCTGTATTAGGGCCTACCGGCGAAATTTCTACACGGGCGTTCAAAGAGATATATATTTGATTCAAAGAGTTCGATTCTTTGAACTGATTCGAGACACATTTGAATGAATAATTTTTCCATACTTGAATCAAGAATTTAGGTTTATTTTAATCAAAGAAATAATAATTTAATCTAAAATAATATTAATTAAATTAGAGTATATACTTTTTTGTCACAAAGGGTTCATGCATTTATAGCAATGGAGCATTTATTTATATAAACAAGGTATTTTGTTTACGTAAATTCTTATTTCTTCGGTGGAAGAAAATATTTCATTTAATTAATAGAATTAAATTATTTGTAACAAATGAACATTTATTTCAACGATGTAATCATTTTTTTAAATAAAAAATGTAATAATTTGGCGTCATTTGTTTGAATTGAATACTTCTTTGGATTAAAGAAATATATTGTTCAATTAAATATCCATGTTTTTGATTTGAAAAAATATTTCTTTAGCATTTATGGTGACGTTTTAATACGGTTTTGCGCGTTAAAATTTCCATGTTACATTAGCGCCGTGGTCAAGGCTGTGGACTTTACACTCGATGGACCCCAGTTTAATTCCTGCTGGGGGTGGATTTTTCATCTAATTTTTCTGTTTCAGGTTCATCGAGATTTTAAATTATGTGATTTGTGTTTAAATCAAATATGTATATTAATAACAATGGTAATTATAATTTAGGATAAAAGAAATACAGTTGCTTATTTAGGAAAATATGTACTACAATTGAAGTACTAACTACTTTATTGCACTCGCGCATGGTCTAGGCCAAAGAAATATGTTTTTGAATCAGAGATATATTTTTTTGCTTCAAATATTCAGACATTTGCTGTGGAGAAATAGTTTCCTGAACCTATAAAATATTTGCTTGACCTTAAAATATATTTCTTTCCTTTAATTCATATTTCCTTATTTAAAAAAAATATTCATTCCAATTCATGGCACATTCGTTTGGTGTAAAATGTATATTTTTTGTCTATATTTATATTTCTTTCATTAAAAGAAATATTTCGCTTCGACCAACAGATCGTATTTATTTGTCTCAAATAAATGTTTGTTTGAAAATAAACAGGACTTTCACTTACTTCAGCTAAGTAAAATTCACTTGGTATCAGTAATCCTTTTTTTCGGTGTACTTTTTTCACACCAGTGCTTGAATCTTCTTCGAAAATTTCATCAGGCCTTTTAATAGGCAATATTATCGATATGGAAATGTATGACGAGTGCATGTTATTGCATATTCACAAAAATTCCAATGAAATTGTTTGAAATCATTTTATGTAAATATCTTATTTCATACATCACAAAAAACACTTTCTGTAAATCCTATTATTTTAATTTGTATGCCATTATCTTGAAATGAGAAAGATTTAAGCAAAAGTTTGCAACATAGAAATAGAAGTAAAACATTTCAAGTCATAGCGTTCTTTGTTCTACTATACATTCCAATAAATAAATCGATAGTTACATATTATTGTAAGTAAATTATCTTTATAAGATTACATTCTCATGACAGGTGTGGTAAGTGTTTCATAAATATTACATTTAACTGTCATATTATTAAACTTTTAATGTTTGCGTTGTAAATTTTTCCTGTTTTGATATATTCATATTTAAATTTGTTTAATGTTAAGCTATATACAAGAACTTATGTAATAGGTATGAAATAGATATTTAAGTATTACATAACGGTTATACATGTATCTTATGTTGATTATGTAACTTCAAAATAACAATTTATTAAATTTTTGAATTGTTTCTAGAACCATCGTATCTGCCCTTTTCCTTTTGCTGCTGATTTTCACGATTATCGCTCTACTCAAAGAAAAGAAAATTCTTAAAAGTAATGTATTACAAGCAGTATGCGAATTGTCATTATACAAGAATATACGAAGCATACTGAGTTTAAATGACAACACAAATTCCATATCCGCCTTGCATGGTTTAAGAGCTATTAGTACAACCGCGGTCATTATAGGACATGGTTTTCTTACTAGAGCCATGAATTTACATGCAAACAATATAGAAGTATCTCAGGTACGTAAGTATCTTGTGAAGCTAAACTAATTGTTCATTATTCTCTCTCAAATCCCAGCTTTCTACTATATCCACACTCTACATAAAGTATTAAAATTTCCGAAAAATCATTCGATGACGCGTCTGCTTTACTCGCCACACTCTCTCAAGTCTTCTTTACTTACTGTCCTAATTCTTATTCTTTTCTTCCTCCAAGCCACTCTCCTCTACTTTTCTCAGTGGCCCCCTGTCTCAACCCTATAATCTTCTTTGCTTAGCCCTTCGTCACTTACCTCACTTGTCTCTCTTTTCCTCCTTCATGTGTTCCGTCATCATATGTACTTTTGTTCCCTCTCCTCTCTGTCGTTAAACTTCCTTCTTTTGCCTCTGTTATTACCCTTACTTGTGCTAATGAATCTAATTTTGATCAACAAAAATAATTACAAAACAGAATTTTAGAAAAATTTGTACAAAATTTAGAAACTTTAAAAGCTTTCTTTATGTGGAACATTACTCATATAACAGTTTTACTTGTGCTTCGCTAATAATAACACCAGCACACAAAAAAGTGGTCTGTCTGACAGACTGCACTAGCATATCTATATGTTTTTAGGGTTGCTAAATTCAAATCCGGTGTCCAAATAACCAAGTAGGCTCGTATTTGTCTGAAAAACGAAAAAGTAGACGTAAAATCGACAAAACAGTGATTTTTCAGGTATATTTTTGCAAAAAAAAATTTTCTCGCCCGGTGGACTTAACCAATATATTTATATGTCTTTTGGGTCGCTGAATTCGAATCTGAGGCCTAAATAACTAATTTGGCTCATACTTTTTCGAAAATAGCAAAAATAGACGTAAAATCGGCGAATACTGCGATTTTTCTTGTATACTTTTGCAACAAAAAAATGTTTCATGCCCGGTGGTCTAAACTAGCATATCTTTATGTTTTGGGCCTCGCTGAATCCAAATACGGGGTCAAAATAACCCAGTTGGCTCATATTTGATCGAAAAATAAAAAAATAGAGGTAAAATAGACGAAAACAGCGGTTTTTCTTGCATATTTTTGCAAAAGAAAATAAATCTTCATTCCCGGTGGATTTATGCAGCATATCTTTATGTTTTTGGGGTCACTGATTCTGAATCCGTAGTTCAAATAACCCAGTTGGCTCATATTTGATCGAAACACGCAAAATTAGACATAAGATCGACGAAAAACTTTAAACCTTTATGTACCTTCATCGACTGGGATTTCGTTCACTGTAGATTCCCTTTGCGTCTCACATTTCATGGTTCTTAATTTGCGTTAGTCACCTTGCATAGCAATGGTAGGATTTTTTGTAAATGAGTTTTATTTACTTTTAGCGTTACCCAGGGACAGCGACATGGACGTGGTAAATTTTGTTCCCTTTGGGGTGCTTTATTACCGTGAGTCCCCTTGCCTCTCACGCTTATAAGGTTCTTTTATTTGTTATTTTTTTTACATTGCTTGTATTGAACCCTTTTGTTCTCAAAAGACCTACTAGGCAGTCTGATAAGTCCCTGAAAAATGAAACACGGAGACGTTTTTTTGGCCAAAGTCGGTTTTATTTTTCAACATACTCTCCTTTTAGATCGATACAGCGAGTCCAACGATTTTCTAACTTTTTGATACCGTCCGAAAAGTACTCGATCGTAAGGTCTCCAAAATACGCCTCAGTTTCAGCTATGAGCTCCTCATTTGAGTAAAAACGCTTACCGGTGAGCCATCTCTTCAGGTTAGGGAACAATTAATAGTCGCTGAGGGCCAGGTCTGGTGAAACCGGTGGCTGAGGAACCAATTCGAAGCCGATTTTATGCAATTTTGCTTGTGCAACTAATCATGAATAAACAGGCCTACAGCATTAGCTACCTCTCTCAATTTCACTTTGGGATCATTCAACATCATATCATGGATTTTTTCGACATTTTCTGGTGTAATGACCTCTTTTGGGCGCCCAGATCGTTCAGCATCAACTGTGCTCGTACGGCCACAACGAAACTCGGTAAACTACTTATGAATCGTTTCAATCGACGGTGCAGAGTCCGCGTAATACTTATCCAGCTTAGCCTTGGTCTCGTATATCGTTTTCTTGCGAAGATAGTAGTGTTTGATCAAGACTCGAAACTCAGATTTTTCCATATTAAAAAAAAACTCGGAGGTTAGTCACTTCTCAGTGCTGTAACTTGTAAATGCGTAAACATAAATGGCTGAAGTTTTGACAGGCGTCATTTGAAGGATCACGCTCGACGAAAATGATTCACATTAGTGAATACTAATGCCATCTCTTAGAATTTCCATGTACTTATCAGACTGCCTAGTACGTAGTGGGTTTCGCTTTCGTTTGGTACCTTGACTGACTTGATCTTGTTTTAAACTCCAACAGTAGTCAGCCATCATGTTGATATCCCAACATCCCTGATATCGCCTCCCCATCTCTTATATCCTGGTGAAAACTTTTGCCTTTCTATTCACTAAAGTCTCCCAGGTTCGTTGGAAACTTATTTATATGCGAATGAAGAAAATGTAGAATTACTAAATAGAATTTACTATGTCCACGTCGTTGTTCCTGGGTAGCGCTGAAAGTAAATAAAACTTATTTACAAAAAATCCTACTATTGCTATGGAAGGAGACTAACGCAGTCGAGGAAGGTGAAGGTTTAAATTTTTTTGTCGATCTTACGTCTAATTTGGCGTTTTTCGATCAAATATGAGCCGACTGGGTTATTTGAACCCTGGATTCAGAAGCAGTGACCCAAAAACATAAAGATATGCTGGGTAAGTCCACCGAGGATTAAGATATAT
>NC_046661.1:45257064-45258996 GCF_010883055.1 Belonocnema kinseyi | reverse complement strand
AATATGCATGAAAAACCGCTGTTTTCGTCGATTTTACCACTTTTTTTGCATTTTTCGATCAAATATGAGCCAACTGGGTTATTTTGACCACGAATTCGGACCCAGTGACCCCAGAAACATGAAGATATGCTAATTTAGACCACCGAGCATGAAACATTTTTTTTGTTGCAAAAGTATACAAGAAAAATCGCAGTTTTCGCCGATTTTACGTCTATTTTTGCGATTTTTGAAAAAGTATGAGCCAAATTAGTTATTTGGACCTCAGATTCGAATTCAGCGATCCAAAAGATATATAAATATGTTGCTTAAGTTCACCGGGCGAGAAAATATATATTTTTTGCACAAATATACCAGAAAAATCGCTGTTTTTGTCGATTTTACGTCTATTTTTTCGTTTTTCAGAAAAATACGAGCCAACTTGGTTATTTGGACACAGGATTCGAATTCGGCGACCCCAGAAACATATAGATATGCTAGTGCAGTCTGTCGGACAGACCACTTTTTTGTGTGCCGGTGTAATCATTCAAATACAATTTTCTGTAAAAAAACGAACGCCTAAGAATTGGTTGAAATAACTAAAATCCCTTGACTAATGATGCTTTGAAACGGTATTTAATAAACAATATTAACGATCTCAGATGCTATAGGTGTCTTTTGTTATATTAAAATAACGTAAAAATATTATGTACTCATATAATGATCAATTAAAACCTTTTTAAAATCATGAACTAATCTTATGTAATAATTACAGAAATGATAATAAAAACAAAGTCCTAATATGACACTCTTTCTGCTTGCAGTTTCCTCTATATTTAAATATTGTGTTGGCACTGGCAATGTATGCAGTGGACACTTTTCTTACAATTAGTGGATTTTTAGTCTCATATTCCTTTTTGAAGAAACATACATTGACGAAAGGAAAATTGAATTTTGGCATGTACTACTTACATCGTTATATCAGGTTTCAACAACATTGATTTCCCTATTTAATATATTCACTAAGACAGCACTTGAGGCTTCAGCAAGCTTACACTATAAGGTTATCAACCTTGTTGAAAAGTTGGGGCATTTTTTATAAGGCTTCAAACTCACAAATATTGCAGATACCTTGCATCAAAATTGCAAGAAATTGGCCAAAATTTTGTACGTTAAGGTAATTTAAAGGTTGTAGCAACTTACAAAAAAAACTGGGGGTTCGTTCAAGTTGCGGCTCAAATGAAAGTTGGTATCATTTAGAACTTGAGTTTCAATAGATACCTGCAGAGAGCCAAAAAGGTTTTCTTTAGATCGCACTTGAAAAGAAGATGGAGGCGAATTCACATACTAACCGCTTGCAAAGCAGGGCTGGTAAGTTAGGAATCGATGTGCAGTTATCGACCGATGAGTTGAGACGAAAAGTTTCTTGCATATGAATAAGCTCCTAAGGTTTACAACGTTGCCACATTACCTGAAAATTACATTCATCAAACCATTATATCTATTTTAATTGAGGTAGTATTTTGTACTTTAATTATCTTCATTAAGTTATGTTCATCAGAGTTCGATTACACGTGTACTTTACGGTAAAAATGATATTACTAATTAAACAAAATTTCGAAGTAGGCACAGGGAAAAATAGTTCTTTATACATAGGCTCAATTACAATTAAGATCCTTGAAAGCATCAGCTTAGGTATTATTTGAAATAAAGCTTCTTACATAAAAAAACCTGGGTAGAGGGGGCTACCAGACATTGTAGAACCAATACCGTCTACGTGGAATAAACCTCTATCGGTTCGAAAACAGAACTACAGCCGTTTAATTCTTCAGGGTCCCTCCTGATTCAGGCAGTAAACGCACGACATATGAGTATCGAGAAAACATTGATTCTCCGCAGTTAGGAGCGGAGCAATCCAACACAGAGAGCGCCTGTGGACCACTGCGCCCCCGCATT
>NC_046661.1:45253603-45256964 GCF_010883055.1 Belonocnema kinseyi | reverse complement strand
ATCAAAGTTAAACTTAGGCAAAGTGTTTTGCTGCTGTATAGTAGTTTATGGGGGAAAAATGTTGTAATTCGGATAAGTATTGACTGAAGGGGAGGGGGTGAACGTTTTGGGATTCTCGTGGATATTGTCCGTTTCGGCGATTTCTCACTCTTCTAATAGCTATGAAAAAAATTTTTTCTAGTGCAGTTTTGATAAGGTTTTTCGCGCAATTTCAATTGGCTTTACGCATTTTTTCAGAAAAGAAATATTTGACATTCCAAAATGATGGTTACAAATAAATTTGACTTTTTTCGAAATAAGGGAGGGTTTTTTTACGGTCTTAAAAGAAATATTAGGTTTTTTCTATTAGAGTGTGTAGATAAGAATGTGGGATTCGAATTTTTAATTTATGAAAATAAGCTGTCTGCATTTTCAGGGTTGAGACTGCCACTACTTAAATACCTGTATTACGTTCATTAATGGATTTTTCAAAAATGTTGCTTTTTTAAAATGAAATTATTGAATAATAGTTCGGGTCCCAAAAGTTGTTTCATGGATTAAGTAAATTTAAAGCTCGGATGTTTCTTTATGTTAATGTCTGGTCTTCTATCTGCCTTTCTTTCTGCCTTTTGTTATTTTAGTGACAGTTGTTTTTACTTTTTTCCCTAATTTTCGTTTCTTCTCTTTTGGGAAGTAGTAGCATTCCGTGTCTGAGGAAAATTTCTTCAATAAAAGTCTCCCATATTCAGTAGGTACATATGCATGGCATTGCAAAGTCCCTTCGATTGTCACTGCAGTATCGAGTCTGATTTTCAGATCTTTAGCGGTGGCTTCGTGATCTTCCATGCTACTAAAAATTATTACAGTTTCCTTGCAGCTCTTTTTTGCCCACTGAAATTGGGATGAAGCATCTAGGATGCCATTTTCAGCAGAACATTGTAGACTAAACCTTGCTGCGTTTCGTTTAACATTCGCCCCTATGCCATCACATGCTCTCTTACCATGAGCGGCAGAATGGTCATGCCACTTAACTGGAATTCCAAAATCTGGCTTGTCAGCTAGGATAATAGCAAAATTGATGTTGTTTTTAAAATACTGGCCTGCTCCGTCTGAGACGTAGTACTCGTTTTGAACTGCCAAATTCGCCTTAAGATAATTCACAGTTATCTTCTGGTACTCGCAAACGGCAACATTGTCATTACTTAAATTTTTGGGTGTGATTGTCATGCTTTTGTGCTCGAGTTCTCCATATTTTATATAGTAAATAACTACTGTGAATATTGTATAACTTTCTTTCAGTTTGCTGAGCTCTTTCCTACAAGAAGCTCAAGTTTTTAGTTCTTCAGGTAGTTTAGGAAATCGCCATCGTAAGCCTTCAGAAATACGGCGTGTATTTTGCGTCTTGTTATGAGTCTCCTTCTTGAAAGGATTGGAGCAATTTTTACACAATTTTCCTTAACTCTTTTTACCTTTTTTAGGGGCAGTCGCCTGTAAAAAACTAAGTTGGAAAATAACAAAATGTAGGTATGGTAGCTGAAGTTCGAAAACAGTTTTTTTTAATACTATTTTCTTTCAAAATTATTGTTTTAATTTCAAAAGTTGAAAAATCCAAGCTACAATAAAATCAGAATATATGGCAATATTTTGGTGTCATGGCTACTACTCATTTCTCTGATGGCCGCGGTTTTCAAGTGACTTCCGAAAATAAATATCCGTTGATTTTCAAGCAGGTATCTGATAGAAATATTTGTTATTTATCAATAAATTGTATTTGACGAAAGCTCATTCGCACGAGAATATAATATTATTACTTTTCGTAAAAGCAATACAATTAAGTTGTACCACGTTGTGCTACGAGTTGGGCTCGAGAGCCAGCGTCATAAGCGCACTGGAGTACTTAACGCTTGTTATATTCTACATAGTCGCATAGGAAAAACCCCAAGCATTCTTTTCAGATGAAAAATCTGCCTTATTTCGAAAAAAGTCAAATTTATTTTGGACCTTTATTTTTGAACTTCGAATGTTTATTTGTTGAAAAAACGCGTGGGGGCAATCGAAAGGACGTAAAAAACCTTATCGAAACTGTACCAGATCAAATTTTTTTATAGCTTTCAGGAGATAGAAAAAGCGCAAAAAAACACGATATCCACGAAAATCCCAAAACTTCCACCCCCTCTCCCTCGATCAATACGTATCCTAATAACCAAATTTTTCCCATTAACTGCTATACCATAACTAAACACTTTTCCTAAGTTTAACTTAGATCGGATAAATTTGACAACCGCAGGACTTCGTAGGGAGCGGGTGCTAATCTGAAAAATTGCACCACTTCCCAGAGAAATCGCGGTAAAATTTGAGCCATAACCACGTCTCACGACCGTGAGATAGATAGTTACAGTTTGTGGCGGAATCAATACGACTATGCGGCAAAAGTTTTTTGCAACCTGAGGACACGGAGCGACGCAAGGACCACCGCCTTCTGCATTTTCTGCGCAAGTGTTTTAGCATATTGATGACACATCTCCAAGAGTTTTTGACAGCTGGTGGCGAAAATTCGATAACAAACATGGTTCGTTTCTCAAAGTCAAGGAGAAGTATGCCAGGCTTCGAGTGTGAAACAGAAACAATTGTCGATAATATAAAGTTCCAGTATATGCGGCATTTCTCATTCTCGTCAATTGACTCTATTTCCCTAGGATCGTTTAGCGGAGCGATATTAAGGTTAATGTCGCGAGAGCGACAGAGATGGTGATACAGCAGTCTTAGTGCCGCATGTTTCCTTTTTATGTAATTCGTTTCCACATGAGTTGGACAAGTAGATGGTATGTGTGCTAGACGCTCAGGAATGTCTTCGCTCAAAATCTGGCGACGGTATGTTAAGTTAGAATAGACACCGTCTTGACATGCCAAAATGAAACCCTCCGTATGCGACTTCAATCCGGATAGTTCAATAACAGCAGGTGTTAGCTTACACGACATTGACTGATCCTCCTCATTTCTGTGGAAGATACAATACATCCTCTTATCGATGAGCTATTCACAGAATTTTTTCTTCTGTGCTTTCTTAATCCGGGCTTTCAGGAGTGACTACTCGAAACAGATAAGATTTGATGCATTTTTCTCACCCCTGATACATATGTTAAGTCCGAGTGTTTTAGCAGCCTCTTCCGCGGATATCGTGTCCCGATATCAAGGGATCTGAGCTCGACCTTCGTCGATGGAACCACTCCAAATAAATAGAGTAATACCGGGAGGACAGGCGTGTTCGTTATAGATACTTTGTTTCTCGCCGACAGTTCGGAACACCAAGTCTGCCGGATGAGACGTTTTTATCTTCTTCGGAGAGTATCTTTCACATATGTCACATCCTAAATGCGGCTCT
>NC_046661.1:45243427-45253503 GCF_010883055.1 Belonocnema kinseyi | reverse complement strand
CAGCGCAAAGGTGTTGTATAGCTCCTCTATCGACGAGCTCAAGGTCTTCAGGGATGCCACAAAGTACAATACGTTTTAATTATTGTATCCATATTCAGCAGAATCCTACGGTACAGGAAGCAACTGCCATCTAAAAATGACACTGGCTGCCAGCAGAACTGCGGTAAATTACCACCTATGACCATGTCTCACGACCGTTAGATGGATAGTTATAGAGCATGATGAAATCACAACGACAGACCGGCGATGTTGTATTAAGCCAGAGCCGAGGATTCAATCACAAATATAGTTCGTTTCTCAACTTTTTGAAGAACGACGTCAGGCCTGGAGTGTCCAACGGAGACTGCTGTTCGAAAATCGCAGTTCCAAAAATGTTAGCACTTCTAGTTTCGGAAAATTGACTGTATCTCCCTGGGAGCGTTTGGCAGGGTAGAGTCGCGGCCAACACCGAAAAAGCGAAAACGATGCTAATACAGCATTCTTTGGGACGCATTATGCCTGAAGAGACACGCAGTTCCCGCGTGGGTAGGACACCCAGATGGTATATGTTGTGGGTAGTCAGCGTGTTCATTACACAGTTGACACCAATCGCTGATAGTCTCTCCGAAGCAGAGACAAGCATCTTCCTCAGCAGATTTCGTCTCCAAATCTGTTGGCTTTGAAAAATGTATCTGCAACTAACATTCTTGCCATCCTGGTTCTACTCTACTGGTTTGTGGTGTTTCAATGGGCGGAGAACAAATTCACGGTCCTTGATATCACCACACGTAAGATCATGCATATGCATAAAAGCCTGCACTGTTCATAAAAGTCTGCATGAATGAACGAAATTTGCGGAAAAAAACGAATGCAACTGAAAAAACACACTGCGTTTAAATTTACAGCCACGTGCATAAAAAAACTTTGTGCTTGTTAATTGCAAGAGAAATGTAAATTTTCCGTCAGACGCTAATAAACTTTTTGAATGTAATTGTAATAAGTGATGTGCAATTCGGCATGCAAAACTATTGTATGTCTTTTCGATAAATCATTAAATGGGGGTGGTGTCCAATGACAGCGCCAATCTTAGCGCAAAACGCAAAACGTCAAATCACTAGGTATCTCTGCTAATGATATTTTCCTAGTAATCCAGAGAAACACTAAGATTTGCTGAAATGTGAAGTTATTTGAAGTTTTTCGTTTTGCGAAAAGAGTATTTGCCGGATAGGCGCGTGCCTACCTGCTTACTGCTAGTCACTCAACAGTCATCCGCACTGCTCGCGACTTAAGGTTTTTCCGCGATTTGTCAATTAGGCCCGAAATGCATCTCCATCAATGGCAATAACATACTGCATGTAATTATGCCTTCTATCAAGCACTTTTACATTCTGTCAATTCTTAAATCACACAGAAAAATTATAAATACGCTATTATTTGTAAATTGACAGTGTAAATTTAATGTTCTATGTATCTTTATGACGTATTATATAGGTCAAATAGTTTATACTGTAATGCGCTGCAATTTTACACGTCGAGTGTCAAAGTACCGTGGTCACGGTTTTATTACAATGTTCATTTCAGTTTAATTGAGCACAATGCTAATTAGTATTCAGGTCTAGTTAATTTATTAATTTGTTTCTAGTCAAGTCCTGATAGTCACAAAAGATAAATTACAGTCAAATGTGATTTTTAACCCAACTTTTTTTACAGTGCCTGAATATCAATTCGTCCGTTCAGTGTTCTCATGACCGAATTGTTCTAAGTACAGCTTACATCGTGGAAAATTTCAGAGATCCTCTTCTAAAAATGGTCAGGAACCACGAAATGATTGGCAAAGATGCGCTCCTTTACAAATACGCAGAGCAAGTGACGAAATAAAGAAAGCAGAGGTTGAAAAATTCTGCTAACAGCTAATTGAAAAGGAAATGCACGAAAATTTTCGCAGAAATGTAGAAGAACATTCCTTGTCAAAAGAGAAAAAATGTCTCGCTGATTACCTAGAACACATACTATATAGGTGTCCCATCCACGCGGGAACTACGTATCTCTACAAACATAATACGGCCCTATGAGTGCTTTATTACCATCTTTTCCTTTTTACAGTGTTGGACGCGACACTGCCTTGTCGAACGTTATGGCGGAGATATAGTCAATTATCAAAACTGAAAACTGCCAAATTTTCTAGAACTGCAAGTTTTTGACAGCAGTCTTATTTGCAGGCTCGAGGCCTGAGATCGTTCTCTAATACTTTAAAAAACCAGCTGTAATCGTAATCGAATTCTCAGTACCGGCTGACTACAACATCAATGCCAAGGAAAAGGAGTAGAGGTATCAACGACTGTACCGAAAATATTGCGTTAAAGAGAGGGGCAAATCACTCTTGAATAAGTGTAATTATTGCAAAGAATTACTGTAAATAATGAAGGCGATACGGAATCATTGTGAGTTTAATGCGAGATTTAATGTAACTCATTATTCAGAAAGATCAGTAAGAAGCGTAAAGAAAATGAGGTATTTTCCGTAACTCGAACGCAAATCCAAGGAAGAGAATGAAAATAGTGTTCGGAACGTGCATAACGTACGAAATAACGAAAATAATGTATCGCGCTGTCTCATAAAGCAACCCTTTGCGTGTACAAACAAGTCGACGTGACGTCACGCGGCACAACAGTAGATCGACTGCAGAGTATTTTTAATATTTTGAATGGGAAAAAATGCGTCAATGAAAAAGCTGTGTGTTAACTCTATCAATTTTTATCTCGTACTATTTTGAAACAGTCAGAGAGTAGTAGTTATAATCAATTTCATAAAATATGTAACGTTGAAAAATAAAGCAAAAATCACAATATTTGATGGGGAATAAGACATAATTACTAGTTTTTGTGTATTTGTCCATTTTGGTTTTTTAAAATGAAAAAATGGAAACCATCGATCAAATATTTAAATCTAATAAAGTAATAATCAATTATTGATGAATAAAAATACAATGACAGGGTGTCTACTGTGCGGAAATTTAAGGAAATCCGGGAATCATCCGGCAACTTGAAAAAATCCGGGAAAATTCAGGAATTGTCTTGAGTTTTATTTTTGGTGCGGGAATCGTATTTCATTTCCTCATAATTTATAGTTTTTTTTCTTGTGCCTTTGACCTACTTCCGCTACTTTTCTCTTACTTAAAATTCGAATTGAAGAAAAATAAAAAAAATTTTAAATAAGTTTTGACATTGGCATCGAATAAATTACATATTAGTTTGGTTGAACATTGTTTCACCTGAAAATTTAATTATCAAATTTTTTGTTGATAATTTAGTTTTTTAAATGCAAATTCACCTTTTTTCGTAGAAATCATTCTTCCCAGTTAAAAATTTATTTTCTGGTCGAAAATATTATTATTCTAGTTACAAGTTCATCATTTTATTTATAACTCTGTTTGAAAATGTAACTGCTTTTTTAATATTGGTTTTATTTATTATGAAAATTTTTCTTTCACTGCAAATTTGATTACTCCAATTGAACAATTAATTTATTGCCAATTAATTCATTTTCTTATTTGAAAGTTCACCCAAAATTCGGGTGTAAGTGGGTTACAGATATATTATTAATAAAAGGAACGATACACGAACATTTCGACGAAAATACTAATGGGAAATTAAACTCAAATAATTTCTCAAACATACGAAATCATGAATATAGGGACTTTTATAAGGACTAGAATATAGTCACTGCTCGCGGTTACTGCGGTTAGTGTAAATAGCGCTCACAAGGAGCATCCGCTAGTAGTCAAATCGCTGCATAGTGCTATCACTGTATTCACACTATGAGTTTACGCGATTTGTAGTGTGACGGTTTCAGTTAAAGTGAATAGGACGCGTACGTTATTTTTAACATCGATAACGTCAGTAAGGTGGACGTTACATTTGAATGTTTACAGTGATTTGAGAGTGATTTGCCCCTCGGGTTAAAGTAATTATCCCTGTGAGCAGTGCTCTCGGAGTTGCAAAACTATCACTGGTTCATCAAAAATAGTCCAACGAACTTGCGAGATGGATGAAGGCAGTTGCCATCCTCAGGTCGCTTAAAGTCCTCAAGCCACTTGAGTGTTTTACCGGCCTGTGACTGTGATTTCATCGTGCCTCGTCACCACTCATCTTACTGTCATACGACTTGGTAAGAGGTGCAATTTACCGCGGTTCTACTAGGAGGCGGTGTCAATTTTAGATGACAGTTTCTTCTATTGGGACTCTGGAAATTCTATTAATTTTAGTTCGCCTGTAATTAGTTGTTAAACTTGGGGTTATCCGAATTTCTACCTGACTCTGCTTTCGCTTCTTTCCCTTCTCCTGTGAAATCTTACTTTAGCCACTTAGGTTCCTTTTTTCGGGCGCGTCACATATATATGACAAATTTAATATAAAACGTCAAATAAGTTTAATTGTGATATAAGTAATTAAGATTGTGAAAAGAAGCACATTTATATTAAAAGTTGTGAAATTAAAAATAATATTTACATTAAAGCAAGAATTAATTGGTATCGAACGAAGAAGCAATATATTTCTTTGAATTGTATGCATATGATGTACAAGCAAAAATAAATTACGTGCGATTAGGGGGAGTTGTCTCTTATTGGTGGGAAAATAGTATTAAAATGAGAAAAAAGCACATTATGGTTTCAATGTACTATGAAATAAAAAATAATATTTTTAGGTGTTTTTATGTTATATTCACGTATAGAACTTTGCTGATCATTTAATCAGAATACGAAATTTGATCACTTTTTGTTAACTCATTTTATTTCCTTTCTCTTGAAGATTAACACCAACAATAGCCGCAGCTGTTTTGGCATCGATATACTTTATACCATTTTTTGGCTCGGGACCTAAATGGAGAAAGATTTCTAAAGACATGGCAGCTGACGTATGTAAGAAAAAGTGGTGGACAATCTTACTGTATATAAATAACATCGTATACAAAGATATAAATGTAAGTTTCATTTAATTAAATACCTATATGATAAGAAATGATAATTCTAATTATACTATCAAATAAGTAAATAGTTTGACTATCATTTCTAATAATTTATTATTAATAATATTTAATATTAATGTAAATATTATTTTAATTATTTATTATTTTGGGGAATATCCCTTTATAATTTCATTAAGTGCCCTAAGAAATCTCTACAGATTTTCTACTCTTAATTGGATGTTTCCCAGAAGTTTTAGGACTCATCGAAATATTTTATGTATAATTATGACAGAAAGTTCAATAAATCAATTTTATTATAGTGCATGCTGCATTTGTGGTCAACAGCTGTCGATATGCAACTTTTTTGGATATCTCCAATAATTTTATACCCACTTGTTAAGAAACCAAAACTGGGGTTATTCGTTTTGAGTTTACTTATCGCTGCTTCGATTGCAATACCTGTAGTAGTGATTGCCACAAATAATTATCCATTCTCCTATAAAACAAATCTTAGGTAAGTCTATCTTTTATGAGTTTTTTTGTACACCGACGTTCATAAGAAAGTCGAGACTTTTTGCCTTTATAAATGTTGTTATATGCTGGTTCAATTGTACTAAAAATCACGCACTAGAAATCTACACGGAGAAACTTTGGATATTAATATTTCTTTCATCGCTTCTTCATAATTCAAATAAAGTGTACGAATTTAGGGATAATCGAGGTTCGGTTAGAAAAAGTCGAACAGTGACTATGAAAATGCAGACTAATCTCTGATTGCGTTAAGTCGTACGAATTTTACTCTCTCACATAAAAAAATTACAGTATTTCTAAGTCGCTGTATTAAATTTTGTAATGGATTCGAATAACGAAGATTAGTATAGTGCTTTGAAAGAAGTGAATCAGAATGTTGTACATTTCGCTAGAAATGCCTTGCAATCTTTCTAAACCACTATACGAAAAATGGGGGTCACGTGATGCTGTGTTTCACGCTGGTGCATGCCAAAAAGCAAGACGGAGAGAAGTGAATGAACGCACACTATTACATGGAATTCAATCCTTCTTAATATTATATATGTGTATACGCTCGGATGGTTGCTCGCTGGCTACAGTAGGTTTGTTCACGAAGATTATACTAATGCCTATACGCATATATAAACCTATCTTATATCCACAAATCGCACGCATTTCGCTGAGACTCATGATTATTTCGGTCCTTATAAACTCAACGAGAGAAACGTATCACTACTTGTGAGAAACTTATAGTACTGGGTCAGAAATTTCAGGTGCTACATCCAGGCTTAATTACCTATTTATTACACACACATGCGCGCACGGGGTAAGAATTCAGTCACAACCACGTCTCACGACCGTGAGATAGGTGCTTAGAGTCTGTAACGGAATCAATACGATGATCAGGCAAAAGTTTCGTGCACCCTGAGAAAACGGAGTGATCCAAAGACTACTGCCTTCTGCATTTTTTCCGCAAGTATTTTAGCATATTGTTGACAAACAGGGATGCTTTTCAGGCCATTAGCAAGTGAAAGCTTGGCACCTCCAAGAGCGCCGATGATAAGGACGATTAGTTTAACAGAATATTCCGGGTACAATCGTTGCAACTTCCTTATAAGGTATAAATACCTCTTTTTCTTTTCATTCCCCTTGGCTATGATGTTTTTGTTAGCTGGTGCTGAAAATTCGATAACGAACATGGTTCGCTTCTCGAAGTCAAGAAGAACCATGTCAGGCCAGGCCTCGAGTGAGTAACAAAAACAATTGTCGAGAATATAAAGTTCCAGTATGTGCGGCACTTCTCATTCTCGACAGTTGACTCAATTTCCCTAGGAGCATTTAGAGGAGCGATATCAAGGTTAATGCCGTAAGAGTGACAGAGATGGTAATAAAGCACTCTTAGTGCCGCATTGTGCCTTTGAATGTAGGTCAGTCATCGGGAATGTCTTGGCTCAAAATGTGGCGACGGTATGCTAAGGTGGAAATGATACCGTCTTGTCATGCCAAAATGAAACCCTCCGTACCAGACTTCAATACGGGCGATTTAAGGAAAGCAAACGTTAGCTCACACGACATTGACTGATCCTCCACATTTCCGTGGAAGATACCGTACATCCTCTTATCGAGGAGCTGTTCACGAAAGTTTTTCTCTTATGCTTTCTTAATCCGGGCTTTCAGGAGTGAGTACTCGAGATAGATAAGATTTGATGCATTTTGCTCACCCCTAATACTGAAGTTAAGTCCGCGTGTTTCAGCAGCCTCCTCCGCTCTTTTGCACAGAAACGCTCCTTTGCTCACTTCTTCGTGATTCCTGACCATTTTAAGAAGAGGGTCTCTTACATTTGCGACTCTATGTGCTGTACCCAGAATAATCCTGTTGTAAAGACATTCAAGACTCAATATTCTGTGATCACCTTCACGGCGTGCGACGTACAGTCGCGGAACAAAAGACTTAAGATGCATGCTTTTGTTCATGTGCATAACCTTTCTTGTCCGGATATCAAGGGATTTGAGCTCGTTCGTCGTCCATGAAACTACTCCAAATGAATAGAGCACTACCGGGACGGCAAGCATGTTCGTTACAGATACTTTGTTCCTCGCCGACAGTTCGGAAGACCAAATCTGCCGGATGAGACGTTTGTATCTGCTTCGGAGAGTATCCTTTATAGATGCCACGTCCTAAATGCGGTTCTGTGATACGCCCAGGTATGTATAAGTGTCTCCAGCGCAAAGGTGTGTTATAGCGCTTCTATCAACGAGCCCAGGATGACAATCCCTAGAGCTAGATGTAGTTGTTCTTGGCTTTTAGCGTAGATCTAAAGATCGTCCATGTAAAATACATGAGTGACCTTGTACTTTTTATCTGCAGGTTTACCGCACAAGCACCCCTCGGAATGGCGAAGTGCTACAGATAGTGGGAATAATATAAGGCAAAAGCGGAGTGGGCTCATGGTGTCACCCTGAAAGACACCTCTCTGAAAGGTGACCTGTTAGTTGTCACACGGTTTCTTCCAGATAAGATAGTAAATTTGGTTTTCCAAAGCGGCATCAATCTCTCTAAGCACCTAACGATTTGCGAATGAACCTTTAAGCTTTCCAAAGGACATGATAAGTCTATGAAGAGTCGAATCAAAAGCTTTCCGATAATCAATCCAGGCCATCAATATGTCACGCTGGTAGATTGCTGCATCTTTGCAGACACATCTATCGATGAACAGGTTCTCCCGACATCCCGCTACGCCTTTCCTTGAGCCTCGTTGTTTATACATTTCTTGCCAAACAGGTTCAATTGCCCGAACAATCCTATCATTTAGGATAGCTGTGAATATCTTATACAGTGTGTTCAGGCAAGTGATTGGCCTGTAATTCTTCGGGTCAGCTAAGTTTCCTATTTTCGGCATGAATATTGTACGCCCTTCCACCAAACACTCCGAAATCGGCTCTTCCGACTTTAAATATGAGGTAAAAATACGGGCCAAATGTGTGTGTGTGTGTGCGTTTATATATTGAAAATACATTTGCATATTCGAGAATCTTTAAAATGCTGTGCAGTTGTTGAATGGAAAAGTGTCACAAAAATGTTTAAAATTCGCTCACTTTTTGAATTTTAGTCCAAAATGGCTGGCTAAAGAACTTGAGCTTTAGTTTAGTACACTCAAAAATATATTAAAGTCTTTCGAAAGTTATCGTTCTAATAAACTAAAAATCGACAGACTATCAGACAGACAGAATAATTTGAAAAATATATCTGTATTAAGCGACAGTTCTGGAGTTTCACTTTTTTTTATTTCAGCTTATTTGAGAAAGAATAGCGGAAATTTACACTAATAATCGGTATATTCTGTAGATATTTTATATGTTGAAAGATATCAATACAAATATTAAAAAATATTATCCTTAGAATTATCTCAGGGCTTCTTCTCAAATTCTGTAAAAAAATTCCCTGAAAATTCTAGGTCCTTGCCAGGTATCTATAGATTTTCCGAAGGTATAATTTGTGTGAGTAATGAGCCACTCAAGTATTAAACATCACATTCTTTAAAGCAATTCTGACCCTATATCCCTTAAAAAATATTAAATAATACTTAAAAAGTATTACATATTACGTAAAAAGAAGATGATCAAAAGTGGTAAGAAAGTAGGAATAAATTAAGCGTAGTCCAAAAAAGGCTTTTTCAAAAATGTTGGCCCTACAAATTGTTCCTTTTGGTGCTAAAGTGTCCCCGGAATATTGTCATTAATTATAAAAAAATATTTTAGAAGAAAAAATAAGGATATTTTCTAGCCCACTATGATAAGTATAGAACAATTACGCAAGTTAATTATGAATAATATTTTCTTTGTCCTTATAAATATATAACTGTGTAGAAAAAATATATAGATTTTATATATAAAATCAAATAATAATTCTTAATTTATGAAAGTAACTTTATGGAAGGACAAGAAATTTCCTAATAGTATAAACTCTTAGGAAAATTATAATTACCACTAAAAAAATCTAACTCTTATTGAAAAATGCCTTTAATATATTGAGCTCTAACCTACTTGAGCTTACGAGAAAAATGAGCTTCTTCATTTTTTGTTAAAAATTTCTTTTTACTATATTTGTATTTGTATTTGTATTTATTAGCAATAACCTAACAGTTTTACACCAATAATAGGGTTACATTTCATTATAGCGTTGCCATGTACATGTTATTATTATTATTATTACACCATTAAGCCATTTCCCTTTCGGTGTAGGCGTGACTCACTCGGCAGGGGAAAGGAGTAGTGTGTGAAAGGGATAGACATTTTTCAGATTGATCCAGAATTCTCGTGCTATTTAAGTAAATAACAGGTTCGTTCCGCAACACTGCTCCGACCCAGGTTGCTGATCAATCTCTCTAGCAATCACCCCAAGCGAAGAACCTCACGAAGTCGTTATGTAAGGTTCCCCACTTGGGTCCATTAGTAGCCAAGGTCTTTTTTTCAGGCGTCATTCACTCTACTGACACTCTTTTTATTAACTATTTGCCGCTATACTTTCTTGTCCTGGCATACTTCTCTAGCTTCTTTTATGTCCATGCATTTTTTCATGCAGGCTCTCGTGTTTCTGTGACTTCTTATGTCTCTTCTAAGTA
>NC_046661.1:45241465-45243327 GCF_010883055.1 Belonocnema kinseyi | reverse complement strand
AGGATAAGATTGTAAAAAATATATAGATGTAAACGGAAAGATTGTAAGGAATGGAAGTCATGTAAACCCTTAGGGGACACATTATGAATAAAGAAGAAGAAAAATAAATTTTGATATAAATCGTTGTTGAATTGAATCCTGCAAAGTTTGTTTCAAAAATGTTATTATGTAGGTACGAAGAAATTTAGGCAGAACATTTTTTTCTTTCAAAGCACACGTGTTTTTTAATCTATTTTTTAATACAATTTTTCTAAAATTATTATTCAGGTGCCGGAGATTTCATTTTTTGGGATTTTCATTCATCCCTTTCGGAATTTTTGTCAGTGTTCCCATATTTTTATACCTCCTCTTAAAATTATGTAATTTTTCAAAATAAAAAGTCAACATTTGAAAACATTTCAAAATCATCAAAAGTATCTATTCTCTTTTAAATTATTTCTAATCTTTTAAAATTATTTTTTAAAAATTTTCGGAACTTTTAAATGTCTTTTATACTGATTCCCATTTTTCCTAACATTTTTGTAAAATCCTACACACGAAATTGTTTTAAGAGGTTCCAGATTTTTTCTAATATTGTAAATCTTTTCAAATGTTTTGAAATATTTTTAAACATTCTCTTTGAGTTATGTACTTTTCTTAAATAAAAAATCATTTTAAATCTACCTACAAATTTTTATTGTTTTCCTAGTATTTCAAAATTCTTGAAGAGCTCCAAATTTTGTTCTTTTCTTTGTAACATTCAGAAACCTCAAGCTTATTTGATTTTTTTCTGAATTAATGCTTATTTAACTATTCTTTAATAATAAAAATGAAATACTTTTACCTTCGAAATACAAATAAAAAAATTAAACAATTATAATCGTAACATTCCAAGTTTAAATTTGTCACTCTGAAATTGTGACAATTCATTTTCAAATTGTTTACTATTGGAAATTTGTTTTTTTTTTTTATTTCCAAACCAAATAGATTAAAAATGGAATATTTTATACTGACATAATACTTCAAAAAGATTTTGAAATTGAATAAAGGCGTTCATTTGAGAAGCCATTAATTCAAACTTTACACTTGTGTCACTACTAAGGCTTTGCAATTAAATAATTTCAAATTTTAACGTTAAAATATGTAAATTATATCATTTTGAACAGATCTAGAATCACCTTGTAAAATCAATCACTGTTTAGTTTTTAATACTCGAACTGCAGTTCAATTTTTAAATTTAGTTTCTGATTTGTCCGCGTCGCGAGTCTAGCCTAATATTTAAAACAACTTTCATTTTTTGAAATTGTAATTTTTCGGATGTAACTTACCTGACAATAATTTCATTCTTTGAAAGATTTTCTACAAATCTTGTTGATAATTTCTACATTCTCATCAAAAATGAAAAGGTATTAGTTTTTTATGAAAAATAACTTTTTCGTATTTTATCAAATGTCGACGTTTTGAGGCCCCGTGAGTCAGAAAAACAAGTTTTTACGTCGGGGTCTGTTTGTCTGTCCGGCGTCGTCCATGTTGTTGTCTGTATACCGGATAATTTTCGAAAGACTGGTCCGATTGGATTGGGCTTTGACACACTGTTCGAGGGACCAAAAAGAAAGATCGAGTTCGCTAAACAGCCATTTTTGATAAAAATCAAAAAAATTGAAGCTTTTTCAAAATTTTCGAGACCACTTTTTTTCAAAATTTGAAAATTTTATCGACAGCTATTTATGGTAAAAAAAATATGAACAATTTATCCTGACAACTTTTTTTGATAAAATCATACTTACCAAAGTTAAAGGATTTTCAAAATCCAAAAAACCAAACGAAAATGGACATTTGAAGCAAAAAAAGCTTGATATGGAAAAATGTCAAGAGGCGAAAAA
>NC_046661.1:45231668-45241365 GCF_010883055.1 Belonocnema kinseyi | reverse complement strand
TCTTCGATAGACTCTGTCATAACAACCTTATCATCTGCGAACGCTAACCCTCGTACCCTTACTGTTTCGAGATCCACACCCTCTTCGTCGAAGAGAGCCATTTTTACACACTTGTCCATAAATAATATCAATAACCATGAAGACATAACGCACCCTTGTCTAACTCCTTGAATAATATCGAAACAGTCACTCAGTTTCCCATTCACTCTTACGCTCGCTTTGCTACCTGTATATATTGTTTTTATAGCTTGTAGGATCCATCCATTGACTCCATACTCTTTCAGAACTTCCCAAAGTTTACTTCTATCTACCTTGCCAAAAGCTTTTTCTAGGTCAACAAATGCACAGAAAACTTGCTATAAATATTATATATAATTAAAGTTAGAATTATGTACGAAAAATAGTTCATTCATGAAGGTTTTTTAGAGCTTTAGGTTGATTGATTTCTTGAAATACTAACAATTTGTTTCAACGTTTCCCTGAACACAACTAATGATAATTAGAGTTATTTAAACAATTAATAGTTGCTTAAAATTCAGAACATATTTAACATATCCATATTTTCAGTAAAATATATTCAGGAAGAAATTCTGTTCGAACCTCGTGAAAAATGTGCAGTTATATCAGACAAAAATTTTGATCATTTTTCTTCAAAATTAGGATAAAAAATATTCATTCATTATTCATTATTTGAAGTAATAAAAATAAAATAATAAATATGGCAATGTGAACATCTTAAATTCTGAATTTTCAACGCAATTTTAAGTTTTCAATATTTTACTTACTCTTAGAGCAGATGTAGAACGTAATTACATTTCTTTATACGGTACCACGACTTTTTCAGTGTCTAAGTTTCAAAAGAAATAATCCTATAACACAATTTTTCGTTAAATAACACTAGCTATCATTTACTGAATTTTATCTTCCCAATAATCTATATCTGAAGCTTTGTTAACTTATCGTTTGTGGGTTGGCCGTTGGACGTTAAACCGGAAAATGACCGGGAATTTTTTGAAACCGGAAACAGCCGAGAAATGAGTATGATAGTGAATTTATTTATTCACAAGGAATTTCACAAATTTCTAGAAAAACCATCTATGAAATCACTTAGAATATCACAAATATCATATCACATAATACAATTCAATTAAAAGTAAATTTGATTTAAACTTTTTTAAATGTTAAGTTTAGTTGTTAACTGTTTTAATTACTATATCATTTAGTTTACAACGTTTAATTCAAAAATCTTTTACTAAAAAATTTTTCTATTTAATGTATTCATTTTTGAACATAAGTTTATAATTGAAAGGATTTAAAAATAGAACAATATGAATTAATTAATGGTTTTGAAAGGTAAACTGTATTTCGAGTTTTAAAAATTGTACAAAAATTATTTTACAATATGATTCTAAATCGGTTTTAAATGAAAAAATTTAGAGGTTTTGACGTTGAAAATTCAACTTTTCCAACACGAAAACCCTAATTATTAAGCAAATTGAAATACCTGATTCAAACTTTATAAACTAATTTTAATGTGAAAATAACTTAAAATTAATATATTCATTGATTTAAAAAATATGTGAATGACCAATTATACATCAAATATTCAAAAGTAAACAATTCGAAACTGAATCGTTTGAAATAGAAAGCCTTGAATGGTAAAAATTTTAGAGTAAGACATTTAAACTTTTAACGTTACAATTTTTATTGTAACGCTAAGTAACAATTTACAAATTTTTATTTTAAAAGGACCAAAATTGAAAAACATAAACATATATTTTTGTTAAATTGGTGGTACATTTTATATTTGTAAAGTTTTTATTGACTTGGAAGAGATACAGTTTTTTTTTTAATTGGCAGAGGCCATTTTTTATTTTTAAGAATTTTATTGTGTTTGAAGAAAGAATTTTTCATTTTCGTTTTTTTTTTTAATTAGAAGAAGATAATTAAAAAATAGATATTGTTATTGAGTCGGAGCAGAGGAAGTGTTGATTTTCAATTTTGCCTTAATTTAAAATAGTTTTTTTTTTTATTGCTGCGGTTGTTATAGAACTAGAGGAAAGAAAATTCGTTTTTAAAAGTTTTTCTAAATAGGAAGATGCACTCATTTTTAATTACTCTTGAGCTCGTACGAATTGTGGAAACCCTTTCACAATAGCAAAGATATTAGGTCCTAGATACGACATGAGATTAGTTGCACCACATACCGGTAGTTAGCGGGGCAGGCAAGTTTGTTGTCTTGCATATGTATATTGGTTTTAGTTCGGCCAAAAACTTGTAGAAGCGCGACATGTCCTGATTGATTTCTCCACATGCTTGTAGAGGCGCGACAGGCAACCATATATTCGGTCGCGCCAAATTATAGCGCATTTGAAATTCAAAATGGTAATAATCTAATTCTACTTTATAAGTGAATGAACAAATAATTTTGATTGAGTAGAAAAGGTCTTGAAGGAATCCGAAAACTCCAAAGACAGTTTAAATCAAAATTAGGCCAAAATGTAGCAAAGAGGTTAGTTTAAAATAGTAATAAGAAATTTGATCTAAAAAGTGTATTTTTTTATTTAAATTGTAATTTTTTGGAAATTCGTAGAAAAGTGAATCTGAAGATACAATTAAGTTTTATTTAAATTTAAGTAAACTAAAAAAACTGTCTGGTTAAATCAACCAGAACTGTGGTTTAATATGTCCTTACTATTTTTTCTGGTTAAAGAAATAAAAGTTCTGAAAATCAATTTCCTTATAAAAACTTATAAACAATTTTTTTCCCTAAATTTCCTTATAGACCTAGACAAATATCTTCTGAAATGTTGCATTTTTTTAATTTGTGTGAATTTAGTGGTATATAAGTTTTTTAACAGCTGTGCAGTGTAAAAAGCATTTTTGAAAGTCAAAGGAAATGACGGCTTGCTTCTACAGTTTAGCTTAGGCCATGTTATAAATATGAACCATTTTTTTAAATTGAAATAAGAAGTAACTCAATCTTACAAAATGTCATTTTCCCTGCTCCAAAAATCTAACTTTAAGAAAAAATGCAAGTTTGCTTAATTTTTTTTATTAGCATTTATTACTTAAACATGACATAAAAATTTCCATAATTTTCGTATTTTTGTTGTTTTAATATCTGCGCTAATTAAATTTCTTAAACCTCAATCATGAAAAATAATATAAACCAAATGCTATAGATTCACAGAAATGTTTAATTTTGCTAAAATAATTATTTTAAATTATTTCCTTTAATTATAAACTTGCTTTTTTTAAATTTGTTCGTATATAAATTTATTTTCTAATAATTTAAATATTTCATTAACTTTCAGTTTCTTGTATAAAATTTTAAAGACTTATGCATTATAAATGAATTACCTGATTAACAAAAAAAGGTTTTTAAAGAAAAAAACGACAATCATGCTAAAACCCCGACTTTTTTATTTAAAAAAGATATTAACAATGTTTATTTCTTGCATAATTAATAAGAAATTTGGAAGGAATTTTATATTTGAATAAAATTACCAATCGAACCAAAAAATACATTATCTGACACTTTTTCGTTAGACTTATTTTTTCAATAATTGTATACTCCTTTTCACAGATCTTTATTGAAAACCGAAGTTTAATTCCACTCTATTGTATTTTTCACAACTTTCTTCTAACTGTAATTCATAACACAGTAGACAATTAGGCATAATGTAAAAATTACATTTGAATATGATAAGTCAAAACTGTCATCTAGGTACTTGAAGTTAAAGTAAATATTTATTTCTGACAATATAAAAACTTCCATTTTAATATTGAGTCTATTAAATTAAAACGGAAGATATTTAAAAATTATTTACGCCTAGTGTTATAATGCTTGAAGCTTCTTGTTCTTTAAAAATCAATATATTCCAATCAAGATTTTTTTCTTACTTCTTTAATCTTGTAAACAAGTACAAATGTTTTCATGTAATAAATAAGTGACGAAATTTTGTTCTCAAATAATTTTTTTATGTGATAAGCATAAACGTAAAGAAGACTCACGTCAAAACGAAGATGGTGAGTTTCTTCTCGCAAACAGCAGATTTGGCTTAACACATTTTTCCCTTTCGACGGATTGTTTACTTTGGCGCACGGGGTATTTCTTAAATTAACTTTTTTACGTAAAGAAAGTTGTGTCTACTAAAATGTAATATTTTTTTCTCGATGATTCAAATTTAAAAAAAAGGTTTGAAAGTGTAAAATAAACAATGTAAAGCATTTAAAACATTTTGAATTTAAGAATCAAATCTTTAACAATTAAAAATGTTGAAATTGAAATTTAATTTGGTTTTGAATATAAGGGTTTAATATCGTAAATTTGACAAATGTAAGCCTTCTAACTTGATTAGGCTTGAATTAATGGCTTCCAAAATATGATAATACCCAAATACAAACATTTAGAATTCTGCATTTCAATTTTCAATTCAAAACTTTCAAAATTAAATAATTTGAGTTTATCAGGTTACATTTGAGGCATATTCAAAATTTAAAAAATATTAATGCTAGCATTTTTAATTTATCAACTCAATGAAAAAAATTTCAAATAATAAAATTCTTGAAATTTCTGTTCATAAAATTACTCAATTTCAATGTTTTAAATTAAAAGTATATTAAAACCTTTCAATTTAAAATTCCTCTCATTATAGAAAGTTTTCGATTTCGAAGGCTTTACATTTATTTTAATTTTCCACGATGTTTGACATCGAATAATCTGCTTATTGCAGCTTTAAATTATTTATATCCTAAAGCTGCAAAAAATGTATTGCCGAATCATAAGTGATTTAATTTAAAACGTTTAAAATTGAATAATTTGAATTGACAGGTTATACTCTAAGAATATTTGAAATTCTACAAATACTGTGATTTTGAATTTTAAATTTATAAACTAGTTTCTCTTATTATTTATTATTTTATTTTTACGCTTCTAAAAGAAAATAATTACACTGTAATTTTAATTGTTTTCAATTTAAATTCCTCTCATTTAAAACCTTTTAATTTCAAAGGCTTTGAAGTTATAATCCAATTTTTGAAACTGAATAATTTTTAATGGAATAATTGTTTAATTTCTAACATACTTCCAATTTGAAACAAAATTGTCGAATAATAAAGTATTTCCATGCAAAATAGTTATGCTGAAGTTTAAACGCTTCCTTTTATATTTTAGCATTATCGACTTCTGAAAAGTTTCAAACCAAAAACTTTATAACTATGAGTCCTATTTACTTTCTTGAGTTTTTTTGTTTAATTTAACTAATTATTATAAAAATAAGGGAATTTTTTTTTAAATTTCTCCAGCTTATTTGAATGCTCTCCATTGTTCAAGTCAAGAAACAATCCACATATATCTGTATTCAATTCAATCAAATTTAAAATTTAACGACAGTTTCATTTCTATTTAACTAGATTGTACTTAAATTTAACACAATTTAACACCATTCAACATCGACCATTTTAACTGAAATTTACTTAAATTCAACTAAATTTTACTTAAATTTTGAATTTAACTAAAATGTATTCACTTTTTGAAATTATCTAAATTGTATTCAATCTTTAAATTTAGTTGTAAAAATAATTTTCAAAATTGCTCTACAATAAATCTTAGAGTACGAATAGAATTGTTTTAAAACTTATTTACTTAGTATCTAGAAAATTTCTCTTTGACAAGAAATTAATTTAATTTAACTAAACTTTATTTAATTCTTAAATTCACCTAAATTTCATTTAAATGTTGAATTTAGCTACATTTTATTTAAATTTTAAATTTAACTATATTTTATTGAATTTTTTAATTTATCGTAACTTCATTTAAATTTTAAGTTTAGTTTTTAAAAATAATTTTAGAAATTTCACTAAAATTCTGAAGTACGAAAAGAATTTTTTTACATTTATTTATTTTCTCGAAACTTTAAAATAATAATAAATAGAATATTTTTAGACTCTCTTTAATTTGAATATAATTAGGTAATTCACTGTTCATAACGTTTTTGGCGTACAGGCCGTACAGAGCCAGCCGACCGACTCAACTATAGCAAAGATTGCTATAGTGCTGGCGAAGGCGAATGCGAGAACGGGAAACAGAAAATCACGTTCGGTTTGGAATTCAAACAATTTCGGTGTGCACCCCGGCCCCACCCCGCGCACTAACATGCTTGGTGGACGCGGTTGCCAAAGAAACGGTGAAAAGTTGAAGAGGCAGCACCTCGATATAGTCGAAAATGTAGTTAGATATATATATATATATATATATATGTATCGGCCATCCTTACCACTGATCTATGCCGTGCCTAGGACCTAATATCTTTGGTAATAGTACCGCGCTGGCATTAATGTCTCGTTCAGGAGTAAAAGTTAAATTCATGTAAGGGGCCGTACTTAAATTACACAACAGCTCAAGGGTGGGTTAGTTATAAACTTTATTATTTGGTTGAAAATTTAACAATTTTCGTAAAAAGTCATCCTTTTTGGTTGCAAGTTCAACTGTTTTGTTTTTTAAAAATTCTTCTTTTTGATTGATAATTCAGCTCTTTTCGTAAAAAATTTACCTTTCGTCAGGTAGATAAACGTTTATTTTTCGGCCTTTTGGCCTTAAAATTTGATTTGCTTACTATTGCATTTACCACAGAATTTGCTTGCAACTACCTCTTGAAAACTAACATTGATTCACACATTATCTTTAGGCTGCTTGTTTTTATAGCCTAGCTTCCTCGTTCTGCCTCGCATAGCATATATGTCGTTACTTTCACGCTTTGCTTCGCATTGCCAGCCTCTGCCTCCGCAGCTAACACCAGAGATGAGGTGGGAGATTGCCGAGATAATGGAATAAGAGAATGTGAAAAACATGCGCTGATAACTGCGCCCTCTTGGCGGATTGCCTAAGAGTTACTCTGAAGGCGCAAGTTGCGCGTCGGTAAATGATGGAAGTTAGCAATTTCTGAAATGATTAAGCTTTGTACTTAAACGTAGTTTTCTTTCGGCTATTGCATTTCTCAAAGTTTGAGACCGATATTTTATGCATAAAAAAAGTTCGAACGTTCAAAAAATGTTGAGGTTCAGAAAAAAGATGAAATAATTTTCAGTGAAGTTTGTACCAAAATGCAGTACCTAAACGTACTTTATTGCACTCTAATACATTTCCCGAAGTTTCAGCTCGATATTTTACTTACAAAAAAAGTTCTTAGGTTCAAAAAAACATTCAGTGAACTGAAAAACTGTGGTCGGTTATATAGGTATTTAGCTGTGTCACATGCCCTTAAATTATAAATGTAGATGCGGTGCGGGGCGTCGGAGTGGGGAATTATATATATAGGACATCATATTTTCTGCCCTATCGAGGTGCTGCCCTCATCGTACTACGAAGTCGAATTCTTGTTTTCTCATTCTTCGTAAAATATGAAGGTAAAGCAGTAGAAAACTTTTTTGAGGTTAGAAAAGTTTGACATGTATTTAAACATTATTGTTTAAATTTAAAATAATAATTAAAACAAAATATATTTCTGGATAAGATATTTTGGTTGAAATTGGATATAGTATTTTTTAAATCACAAAAGTTCTTCTGAAAAATCGAAATGTTGATTAAAAAACACGTGTTTTTTTATATTAATTTGTCGGTAAAATTTTAATTTTAAAATCAAACAATAATTTTTAACACTTTAAATATTAAACAAAAATTTATTTTGATAACAATATTTTATTATCGTAGTTATAATAAATAATTAATATTGATTAAGAAACAATTTTATTTGGGGAGTCTTATTATTTGGGAATTTCCAAATTCGTTAATATTATAAACTGTTCAGGGATTTTATTAGTTTTGGAATTGTATTTTTTGGGAAAGAGGGTTTTACCGAGTCTGGAATTTTATTTTTCGGGATATTTCAGCCGTCCCCATAGAATTACTGTAAATTTGCTCTAATTCTAATTTCGGCGCTCGATCTTGTTGATTTTTTCCTGCAGTATTATTAAAAAGAAATGCTTATGGAAATTTTTGATATCACAAAGTTAAAGATAATCTCAATTAAAAATTTAAAAATTCGCTGTACATCCAATTTTTATTCTTGGGCCTTGGCAATTTTTTTAAATCCATTTCAGTGACTGGTAAACAGGGGTGATTTTCTCTTAGAAAATAAGTGATTAAAATTTGAAAAAATTGGGTAGGCTTTTTTGACATCTAGGTATGTAAAAAAGGTAAACTGCAGAAAATTTAAAAACTAATTTAAGAACTATTTATACTCTTTTAAGATACCAATACAAATTAAATAACACTAATTGTAAAATTTTCAAATTTTTGGGCCTTCAGTTTAGGAACTTGAATTTTAACGTTAAAATTGCTTCATTTTCAGAATACAGCCTTATTGTTTGAATTATCAGAATTTTTCGAAATTTTTCGAAATTGTTAAAAGACGAAAAAGTTTGAATTTAAAATTTAAAAATGCGAAAATACACCATTTCCATATTTATTTGCAATCCAGCGAATCACTTTCTTTCGCTTCTTTTGAAAGTCGATCCTTTGCTTTCAGTTTCCTTTTTAAATTATACCTTGAATTCAACGCATTTAAAATTAAATTTTTTCAGCTGCATTTAGATTGAATTATACAAAGGTCTTTTGTTTTATATATAAATTAATTAAAACATTTTATTGGTTTTTCACGACTGTAATTTATAACTCTAGAATGGAGTAATTGCAGCTCAAACGTGAAAAAGTATAGACTAATTTCATATTTAAAGAGATTCTATGACATATATTGAACTATTAAAACCTCTGACCTTTTTTAAGGCTTCTAAATCTCTTTTAAAAACTTTTTTTAAACAATTTTGCTTGTGATTTCTTAATAAAAGAATAAGTGCTATTTAGTCTCCAGAACAGCAATTTCAAAAATATTTAAAGCCTTAATAATTTAGACATTTTAAATTTGTAGTCATCAGAATATATTGAATAATTTCAAATTTAAAGCTATTTAAATATTTCATCTGAATTTTTGAATTGAAAGTGTTCGATAATTTTAGATTGAAACCTTTCAAATTATTTAGTTGCAAATTAAAATCATACAACTTCAAGTTTTATTTATTTTTTGATAATTTGCCCCCCCCCACAAATTTTTTTTGTAAGAAAATAACGTCTGATTTTTGTAAAAATTAACAAATATATATTAAAGGTTCACTCAAGGTCATTTTTGTTCAAAAAGCTTGTTCCTGATTAAATTAACTCTTATTGTTTTCGATTTCGTTCTGTCACTCAGGGTAATTTTCTGAGAAAATATTGATTTACAAAAAATATGTGTCAAACAATAGAATGGATTTCTTCGCCCGAGATGCAAACGTGAATTGTACTATAGTAAAAACAACTGGAAAAATTTAGACGAAAGCCAAATTTGGTAAAGAAAACAAACCTTTGTCGACCTATAAATACTAATTTTATTCCCCGAAAGATTTTTTTTAAATCTCTTCGAAACACTTTTATTGCAAATATTTAATTGAAGAAAAATATTTGTTATAAAAATAAAAATGGTACAATTTTTACATACAATTCTTAAAATAAAAAAATCTGTGTGTCAAACCATAATCCAATCCGACTATTCTTTTCAAAGTTATCCGATATACAGACAACCACAACCACAATAACGACGACGTAGACGCCAGAGAGACAGATACCGATGTAAAAACTTGTTTTTCTGACTCAAGGAGC
>NC_046661.1:45228203-45231568 GCF_010883055.1 Belonocnema kinseyi | reverse complement strand
AAATAAACTTTTAAGTTTACAATTCAAATTTTAAAGACTTGAATGCCATCGAGTTTTTTAAGGATTTTAAATATTTGAGGATGTTTCAAAAGATGTCAAGGAAGTTTAAATTTATTTTTCTAATTTAAAGGAATTTCAAATAATTCAAAAAATTTTAACAAAGTTATTTTAAATAGTTCCAAAGTATGTTATAAATGTTTAAAGGGTGCCAAGGTGTTTCAAAAGATTTTGAAGGTGTCGAAATACTTGAGAGTATTTTAAAAGATTCCAAGGAATTTTCATTTGATTACAGTAATTTCATATGAGATTTCAAAGGATTTTAAATATTTCAGGGTATTTTTTAAATTTCAAAAAATTTTCAAAAGATCTCAAAAGATTTTAAAGGATTTTAAATATTTGAGGGTGTTTTAAAATATTTCAAAGAATTTTCAATTCATTTTTATAATTTAAAATAATTTCTAAGAATTTTAACAATTATAGCAGGGTTGTTTAAAAAACTCCAAACTATCTTATAAATCTGGAAAAGATGTCGAGATATTTCAAAATATTTTGAAGCTTTCGAAACATTTGAGAGTATTTTAAGAGGTTCCAACGAATTCTCCATTGATTACAGTAATTTAATATGAGATTTTAAAGGATTTGATATATCTCAGGATATTTGAAGAGATTCCAAGGAATTTTCCATTGATTTCAATAATTTAGTATGAGATTTTAAAGGATTTGAAATATTTTAGGGTATATTTAAAATTGCATGGAATTTTTAAGAGCTTTGCAGAATTTCAAGAGATTTTAAATATTTTAGAGTGTTTTAAAACCTTTCAAACATTTTCAATTAATTTGAATAATTTGAAGCAATTTCAAAGAATTTGAATTATTTTCCACTTTTCAGGTTGAAAGTGGAACTGCTTTGTTGAAATTTTTGTTGTTGTTGATGATTTATCAATTTAGTTGAAAAAATTTGTTTTTTGAAAATTGAACTATTTTGTAGAATTTTTTTTTTTTTTTGTTTAAAAATTAATTTCTTTTAACTAGAAGAAAATAATTCTTTTTTGTAGAAAAATTGACTATGATTAAACATTAATTTTTGTATACAAAATTAGACAAATATACAAATCAGCCTTTTTGGTGAAAATTTAAATTTTTTAAAAAAATTTAGCTATTTTGTTGAAAACAAATTCAACAACTTTTGTTTAATTTATGTATTTTATTGAAATTTTTTTTGCAAAAAACTAATTGTTTTAGTTGAAAGTTGAACTATTTCTATTAAAAGATAGTCAAATACTCATTAATATTAATATAATATTTTATAATTATAATATTAACATCAATAATATATATAATAGTAATAATATGCATATTATATACACCTGAAAAACATAACCTCGAAATCGACTCATGCATGAAATTAAGAATAACGCGAAACATTGACCGAAGTCTGCCAAAACTATCAGACCGGCAACAAAGATATCTTTGTCGTAACTAATTGGGCAGAAACCATGGACATAGGAAACAAGGGACTAGGCATGTCATTGCGAGGGTGATGTAATGAGGGGGGAGGTCCGCCACCTTTTCATGTCCCGCGAGAAACATGGCAGCGCTCATATGTTTATATTTTCATGCTAAGTTTGTCGGCAAAAATGCTCGTGCGCATAATCAAATGCCACGTCGTAAGATGGCGGCTCTCCCCACTCATGGAATTCTCCCCCCTCCCGTGGATTCAACCCTGCTCGCCCAAGTTAGGATGGCATGCCTAGTCTCGTGTTTCCTATGTGCATGGCAGAAACCAACGATATCATAAACGTAGATGCGGTGCGGGCTTAGCTGCCCACCATAAATATAGACGGCGCGTCCGGCGAAAAAAGTCACTTCCCCTCTACCCACCGCTCCCCGTAGAAAGCACCGACCGATATAGTTTGCCACAAGCCACTTGGAGCGTTGTTTTAATAAATACCACAAATATAAGTCGATGAGTAATTTATATTACGGTTTCATATATTTTCCACTAATTCAAAAATTATTGATTATAATTTTCATTCTATATATTGTCTATATATAGTTCTTTAATATTATTTAGTTTTTATTTTTGTGGTCTGCAATTTCTACGGACTTTTTTAGACTATTCGTCAAATCAAGTTCTCGTATGTATTTTCCAATTTCTTAATGATTATATATTCTAACGTTTCTTTTCTATTACGGTTCGCATTGGCAAATAAAATTAGGCGAACAGAATTTCACTGACACATTCATAAAAAATATCATATTCCATAAAATATATTTTAAAATAAACTTTAAATCATTATAATTGATACAGCTGACTCGAAATATATATATATATATATATATATATATATATAATTCGAATTATTATTTAAGTTTTTCAGGAGTTTTAAATGCCTCAAAATTTTCAAGCTTTTTTACAATTATATAAATCTTTATAAATTTTTGAAATATTTTCGACACTGTAAACTGCAAGCTTTTTTTAAACTTTTTTTATCCAAAAATATATTTGTTCAATTATTGTTATTTTTAATTCAAACAATAATTTTCAGAAACTTTAAACATTAAAAAAGTTTTTTCCTCGGTAAAAATATTTTATTATTCTATTTAAAAAAAAATTTTAACCAACTATTTTTTAATTGTTCAAATTAGAGAGTTGTCTAGTCCGGATATTGTATAATTCGGAAATTTTCTGTCGGCAATTCTTAAATTCGGTAAGATTGTAAATTGTCGAGGATTTTCCAATTCGGGACTTTCATATTTCGACAATGCATTGTAAATTGTCGAGGATTTTCCAATTCGGGACTTTTATATTTCGACAATGCATTGTCGAAATATGAAATTCCCGAATTGGAAAATCCTCGACAATTTACAATCTTACCGAATTTAAGAATTTTTACAATGATGTGGGAATTTTATTTTTCGGAAAAAACGACTGAAAAATCCCGAAAAATAAAATTCCTGATACTGTAAAATTCGTACATTGAAAAATAACCAATAATAAAATTCCCGAAATTATAAAAGTCCCGAAATATAAATGTCGAACTGGAAAATTCACGAAAAATAAAATAAATAAAATTCCAGACAATAAGATATTACCGAATTTTAAAAATCCACAAAGAAAATACCTGAATCATAAAATATCCGAACTAGAAAATTCCTGAATTTAAACAATTTAAAAAATTGTTTATTAAATATTATTTATTTATTGAAAATACAATAATCGAATATATATTTCTGGATGAAAAAATTGGTTTGAAAATGTGTGATATTGTGGTGAAATTTGAGGTGAGTGGATTGTGGAAGTGTGTGGAAGGGTGTGGAGGTGAGAGATCTAATTGTGGGATTGTGAGATTGTAAAGGGGAGG
>NC_046661.1:45226534-45228103 GCF_010883055.1 Belonocnema kinseyi | reverse complement strand
GTATTTAGAAAAGGGATGGGGAGAGAGAAGGTGGACCAGAATAGAAAGATTTAGACTGGGAAACGAGGTAAGGGAGGGGATGTACTGGGAAAAAGAAGAGAAGAGAATGTGTATAATATGTGAATGGGAGGAGGAAACATGGGAGCATGTATGGGAAGGATGTAGGAGAGGAATGGAAGATAAAGGAAGCTAGCAAGAAAATGTGTTTAAGATTCTAGGGGAAGATGGATTAGGAGAAGAATGGATGAAGGAGTTGGAGGATGTTAGAGGAGCGAATGAGGGGAAATGAAAGAATGCACGTGAAAAAGGTAAATGGCGGTATAAAAAGTGAAAGAAAAAGGAAACGGAAGTCGCTTAGATTAGAAGCGTGAAAATTGTAAGTAATGGTAAAGTAAAAGTTAAGTAGACTAAGATGCGTGTTCGTTCTCATGCTCTCTCTCTCCCCCCCCCCCTCTCTCTCTCTCTCTCTCTCTCTCTCTCTAGCTTGCACTCTCGCTTTCGTTCGCTCGCTCACTCGCTTGCTAATATGTCCTAAAGTGCGCTATCGCAGGAAATAGAAATAAGGAACGAAATATAAGACTTTATGTAAATAGTTGTAAATCATTGTATATATAGAAAGGACAAGATTGTAAAAATATATATATATATTTAAACGGAAAGATTGTAAGGAATGGAAGTCATGTAAACCCTTATGGGACACATTATGAATAAAGAAGAAGAGTTATATCCTATAATATTCACTCAAAAAATTTCTAGTTAAATCAACCAGAATTCCAGTTAAATATGGACTTACTATTTTTATGGTTAGAGTAACCAGAAATCTGGTTACATTAACCAGATTGTATGGTTAACTTAAACAGAATTCTGGTTAATTTAACTAGAATTCTGGTTACTTTAACCAGAAAAAATAGTAAGGGCATATTTAAACAGAATTCTGGTTGATTTAACCAGACGTTTTTTTGACCGTTAGAAAACCCATTTGCAATTAAAATTTTCTTTTTAATCAATACTCTCAAATATTGAAATTCCTTCCAAATATTTTGACACACCTCGAACTTTTTTTCAAAAATTTTTACAGAACTTTTGAATTTTTTTGAATAACCATTCTAAAAATTTTTTAGATCTTTAGAATTTCTTAAAATAATAAAAATAAGTTGAAAATTCCTTGAAATCTTTTAAAACATCCTCAAATATTTCAAATCTTTTGAAATCCTTTGAAATCCTTTGAAATTTTTTAAAGCTCTTGAAAATATATTGAAATTTTTAAAATACCATGAAATATATCAAATCCTTTAAAATCTTATATTAAAATACTGTAATCAATTGAAAATTCCTTGGAATCTTTGAAAATTCTGTCAAATTTGTCAAATCCTTTAAAATCTTTTGAAATACCTAGAAATGAAATTATTTCGGACTGAAATTTAGAAAACAGAAAAATTTTAAAATGTTGAAAATTTCAATGTTTGTAGATTAGTTGAAGTATTAAATTAAAGTGTTAATAGAAATTACTCGAGTTAAAGTTTAACTATTTCTAAAACTATTTTTGTATATAATTATAAAATTATGCAT
>NC_046661.1:45215653-45226434 GCF_010883055.1 Belonocnema kinseyi | reverse complement strand
CCTTTCTGAAAGAATCTCACATTATTTGATCTGGAATAAATGGGGTGATAAGCAAGGGCTTCGTCTCGATCTGAGGTATACGCAGGTATAAGTTCTCCAATGATATCGACATTGCAGCTTTCGCAAGGATAGTGTCAAGTCAAGAATAGATCAGTAGTGACCAGTTGCGGTAAAGCCGGGAACTAAAAAACCGGTTTTCCGCAGAATTTTTCCTGGTTTATTTTACTTTGTTTTCAGCAAAACCCTGTTTAAATAAATGAATAATTTAATCTTTTTTATTGATATTATGTTTATTAGTACTTTCCGCATGGCGGGCTTCTCCCATTTTTAACATCCAAAATTTTCGGAATTCGATAATCTCAGATTTTGTTAATAAAAATTTTTAAAAATGAAAAAAATTAATTTTGAAGAGAAGCCCGCCATGGATTTCGATATAGTTTTAACAGTGCAAAAAACAAAATTTGAATTAATGCATTATTTTGCGAGTGGTTTTGCTGAAACTATTTGGAGGAAGTTACCGTTTCACCTTAAATCAGCCTACTGTTGAACCAGTGCTGGCAGCCTATATTGGCTGTTTATATTTACCACCCTCCACTGCTGCTTGGCCCAGTATCGGCACATTATTGCGCCAAGTCTCATTTTTATACGGGGAACAATGTTACACGAGGATCAGCCAAAGCCTGGCTAAGTGACTTCACATTACTGCACCAAGTGTAACTTTTACCATGGCCAACCACGTTTTATTTAAATTGTCCTAATATGGTGCCAGTGCTGCCAGCCTATATTGGCTATTCATATTTGCCGATCATCCACCGATGCCTGGCCCATTATCAAATCTTTATTGCGCACAGTCTCAATTTTAGTATGGGGAAACATGTTTTACGAGGATCAGTTAATGTCTAGCGCAGTGACGGCACACTACTGGGCCAAGTATCGCTTTTATCACGGCAAACCATGTTTTATTTAAATCAGCCTACTGTTGAGCTAGTGCTGGCAGGATATATTGGCTAGTTATATTTGCCGATCCTCGACTGATGATTGGCCCAGCATCGGCACTTTATTGCGCCAAGTCTTACTCTTTTTACGAGGAACTATGTTTCACGAGGATCAGCTAAAGCCTGGCTCAGTGACTTCACATTACTGGGCCAAGTATAACTTTTACCATGGCCAACCACGTTTTATTTAAATCAACCTAATGTTGAACCAGTACTGCCAGCCGATATTGGCTATTCATATATGCCGATCCTACACCTATGCCAGTCCCATTATCGGACCTTTATTGCGCACAGTCTCACTTTTAGTACGCGGAAACATGTTTCAAGAGGATCAGCCAAAGTCTGGCGCAGTGACGGCACATTATTGGACAAAGTGTCACTTTTATCACGGCAAACCATTTTTTATTTAAATCAGCCTACTGTTGAGCTAGTGCTGACAGCATATATTGGCTATTTATATTTGTCAATGCAACCTAATGTCGATACAGTGCTGGCAATCTATATTTGCCATTTATATTTGCCACCCTCTACTGCTGCTTGGCCCAGTATCGGCACATTATTGCGTTCAGTCTCATTTTTGTACAGGGAACAATGTTACACGATGATCAGCCAAAGCCTGGCTTAGTCACTTTATATTACTGCGCCAAGTGTACCTTTTACCATGGCCAACCATGTTTTATTTAAATGGGCCTAATGTTGTACCAGCGCTGCCAGCCTATATTGGCTATTAATATTTGCCGATCCTCCACCGGTGCCTGGCCCATTATCGGAACTTTATTCCGCACAGTCTCACTTTTAGTAGGGGGAAACATGTCTCACGAGGATCACACAGAGTCTGGCGCAGTGACGGCACATTACTGGGCCAAGTGTCACTTTTTTGATGCAGAATATGAGAATGATACAAGATCCAAGGTTAACAATATTGTCACTAGGTACATCTTCAGTAATTTTTCAAATGGAAAAGATTTTAAGTATGCAGATTTGGCTTTAAAATCGGAAAAGTTTATAAAGGATAATAATAACATCTTCGTAACCCACGCGGATAAGAGGAACATTACTGTAACTGTCGATAAAGATGATTACATCAGGAAATGTGAAAGTTTAATTTAGGATAACTCCACTTATGAACAATTAAATAAAGATCCATCTAGTTGAATTAAGAGGAAGCTAAATTCCACTATCGGTAATGTGATTAAAACCAACATATTGGACCCAGAATTGAGTAAACTTTTAAAAAGTTACAATAATGTCCCGTAAATTATATCGGCTACCGAAATTGCATGAACAGAATACACCTATGAGATCTGTCACATGCTTTATAGGATCACATTTATATAATTTATCCAAATTTTTAAGTTCAGCTATTCAAAAAACTTTAGGGAATACCAATACATTTATAAAAGGTAGTTTTGATCGTCACAAATAACCACACATGCGATTCTTCCGCAAGGTTCTTTTATTAAACTTCTGAAATTATGTTTAGAAAATGCATATTTTGTTTTCAATAACAGGTTTTACAAACAAATTTTTGGGGTACCGATGGGCTCTCCTCTTTCTGCATCTGTTGCTAATTTAGTCATGGAAGATCTTGAAAACTGTCTGCTCAAAACCATTCCATACGAGGTAAAATTTTTCTTTAGATACCTAGATGATGTTTTGACTTGTGTGCATAAAAATAACATCAATGATTTGTCAAGAAAATTTAACAAATTTGACACGAGGCTTAATTTCACTATAGAGAGGGAAAAACATAGAAGTATAAGATTTTTAGACTCCCTAGTAAAGAGAGAAAATGGCAAATTGATTACGGATTGGAATAGGAAGCCATATTGGTCGGGGAGATATTTATATTTCAACACTTTCACTCCCATTGAATATAAAATAAGTGTAGTTAACTCTTTGGTCGATAGAGTAGTTTGGCTTTCTAAACATAAATTTAGGGATAAAACTTAAATCTGGTTAAAAGAACTTTAATGGAGAATGACTACCCTCAAAATTTTGTTACACAATTTATGAACAAAAGGTTGGACAATATTGATAATTAAAGCAATAGTACCATCGATAAAAATGTAAACATTGAATTTAATGGTAATGAAACTACACCATTTTTTATTTTACCTAATTTTGCATCATACAGTAACAAATTAAAAAACATTTTTAGAAAATTGGGGTTTAAAGTCGTTCTACGCTCCGATCACGATAATCTTAAATACTTCATGAATGGAAAGGATCGCTTGAGGAAGGGTCTTAAAACACACTCAATATATTGTGTGAAATGCAAAAGTTGTAAAGGAGTTTATAATGGGCAATCTGAAAGAAACATCGATACAAGGATAAATGAACACAAGAACGACTGTGAGCATGATAACAGAAGCTCTGCATTAGTTTCTGACTCTGATACGAAGAAACATTATTTTGACTTCGATAATATTATGATTTTAGGTATCGAGACGAACAAAAGGGAAAGACTTATTCGAGAAATGTTCCATATATGAAAGAACAAATTTTCTGTCAACATAACTGATGAACTGAAGATAACTGATGAACTGATGAACTGATGAACTAAAGATAGCTTAAAACAAATTAAAACCATTCTTAGCATTTAGCAGATAACTATACATAACCTCTAATCATAAGCTCAATATTATAAACCCTAAATCTTTGAAACTGCATAACATACAAAAATATTGTATGGATTGCAAATAAAAATTGGTATTTAATTCTAAGAATTTATTTTGTACATTTTCACGAAATAAAGCACTGTGCCAAGACGTCTAACCAAATGGTCGAACTTTCAATCAAAAAATTGATTTTCCGCAAAATAAAAGGAATCCACAACGAAAAAGTTACATATTTAAGTTAAAAATTTTCATTTTCGACTTAGAATAGAATAATTCTATTTTCGTAAAAGATATCAACTTCCCAGTCAAAAGATTAATCCTTATCAAAGAATATTTAAATTCTATATAAAAAAAAGGTTTTCCAAAAAATGGAATAGTTCAATTTGTAGTTCTAAAAATTAATTTTCTGCCATAGATATTAATTTTCCACCAAAAAAGAAAAAACTTTTTTCATGAAAGACATGAAATTTCAAACAAATATTTAAATTTTTTAAAGAATTGTCCACCGAACACTTACATTCTCAACCGAAGAAATGAATTTTCAACAAAAGAGAGAAATTAGTGATCAAGTAGGTCGACAAAAAAAGAAGATTTTTCACAAAATGAATTTAATTTTAACTAAATATTTAAGTTTTTAAAAAATTGTCAACCCAATACTTATTCTGAAACAAGGAACTGAATTTGTAACAAAAAGAAAAATTAGTCATCAAGAAGGTCCACCAAAAAAAAAATACTTTTCACAAAATACATCAAATTTCAACCAAATTAAAAAATTTCTCGAGAAATTGTCAACCTAATACTTATTCTCAACCTGAAAGAATTAATTTTCAAACAAAGAAAAAAAATTAGTCATGAAGAAAAGTTAATATTCCACCAGCGAAGACAAATTTTCAACCCAAAAGAATCATCCGTACATACTTATTTCCCTGTATTGGATTTCTTTTACTGATAAACTACACTTTCAATTGTCTTTAACTCCCTGCAGCTGATACATGGCTATCTCGTTCACAGTATATATATATATATATATATATATATATATATCAGTGCTCAGTAGCCACCCTTGGTTGATAGAAGATTGCCGTCGGTTGAGACAGTGACTGGCCGGTGCTGCCACTCTGGAGCGGCGCCGAATCTCTGCATCCGTGTCAGCAGTGCCTGGCCCTTATACCTATGGTGGTTGGCGGACGGCCAACCTACGGTATCGTCTGCTAGTTGTTTATGAACTGTCAAATCGTTCGTGCGTTGATGTCCATTGTCGCTTTCGGTATTCTGCGTTGAGTCTCCTCTTTACAACTTCCATCTCGAAACCGGTCGCTCACAATACTGGTTTATAGCTCATTTGTTACCTTTTAATTAAGCTAGGTCGAGTTCTTGTCTTCTTCCGGATACATTTTTTTATATAATGCAAGTAACTTAGTCTAGCTTATTATCTAAGTTTGAGGTATTGGTTTCAGGACGGTTTTTCTAGACACATTCGCGTGACTTTAATGGTCTATATTTTGGCTTCGGCGAGATCCTGGGAATTTTCCTTACTTTATAGCATTAGATTTCAAAAACTTCATGATAAGGAGTATTTTTAGACGGCCGGCAAGACAAGAATACAGTGTCATGCATTGTAAATATTTTTGTTACCTCTCCCACCATCTGAAAACTTTCTAGGTCGACGAACCATTTTCTGAAATGCGAACAGATGTGCAAACTTTAACAAGAAAATTTAAGAGTCTGAATATTAAAAAGTGAAGATGGATTTCGTAAAATTAAACAGAACCGCCCTCAGTAAAGGCTTTCTTCAATCAATGAAGCTGGCAGATTTGAGGGTTAATAAAGTATATGGAACCACTAACACTCACTGTTTTTCTACCAGAAAGAATTGGAAAACTGTTTAAAGAAGATGTAAGTCGGTTGGTGCAGACAAAGAAATCCTGTAAGATGGTGATCTCTGTATGCGGCATTTGGGTGGACGCTACAATTCCATCGAAATTATCAAGAAAAATGTGTAAAGTTGATGCAGCTTTTAATTATCGCTCAATATGTGAAAGCCTTCAGTGAGATATTCATCATCCCTCATACACCTCGAAATCAATTGTTAAATGCAACCACATATGATCTGAAATAACCGTTCACGAAACAAATTTTCGTCCGTGCTGAATTTAAACAGTATTAAAAGCTAGCCTCGTCAGTCAAACTGTTGTCCGGTCATCCTTGTGCAAGAATAACCCTGAGCCCTCAAGAGTGGAAATTATTCGAAAGTCACTTCAACCTCATTTAATTGTTCTTCGATGGTCAAGAGAAGCAGAAATGCATCAATTGTTGAATTTTCTATATACGTATATCTATCTTTTGGAGAATATATAGTGGCTTTGAAGCAAAATCCAGAAAGCCAAACGTATTATCCGTTCGTCCTATAAGAAATAACGTTAGCTGTTCTTCAGGAAGTCAGCCCTTGTATCGACCGATATCTTCTGGAACAAAGTGTTATGTAATTTCAACGTATTAAGGATTTCCTCTTAAAAATTCTCGCAAAAGGTGTTTGGTGTAATGTGAAATCACCATCTGTGAAATGTTTAAAATTCTATATACAAACAAAATTTTGTAAGTTCAAAAAATAAGGCAACGAAAAAACTTAAATCTGCTAATCTTATGCAATTTAAAATTCTCTTTCTAGAAATAATTACTTTTCATAGTAAAAATGTGTGCGACAAAGTGACTGAGAAATTACCTGAACTGAGATGTGTGAATGGTATCTTTATATATTACAATTTCAAGTATATTTGTTGATAAGAAAAAGTGTGAATAAATGTAATTTAAACCCAATTCGTCTTTTTTCATTTACACGATTGAGGATAGGTGCCTATGTAATAAAAATATACATGTATGAAATAGGTAACTTTATTTAGAAAAGCTAAAAATTAATGCAAAAGATACTTACAAGCTAGACTTATTTATCCAATTTTTAAAACTTCCTGCAATAACTTCATATTGATAATCTTTAAGCATACATATATGTCACTGGTTCAGTATTCTTGACATGACTTATAGCAAAGATTTTAGTTGTCCAATTCGGTGTACTGTCTTTCTCAAAAATATGTTTAAATTTACTTATACGCACATTATCTTCAAATAGCATATTAAACAACAATTCACATTTTATTTTTAAAGTACGATTAAATTGCTCGCAAATGGACGGTTTTAAATTATTAAATATTAAATACAAATTTATTTTGTATCACTTCGTAAGATATTCAAATTGTGAGTTGCAAAATTCTTTTTCTCTATCAACATGTAAATTTGTTGGCACACGTCTCTTATCAAGTACAGATTCCATGGTTAAAGCTACATCTTAGCGTTTCTTGGATTTAAAGGGTTCAGCGTAAACAAAATTAGAAAATATGTCAATTACAGTAAGAATGTACTTATATTCATTTTTACTTTCTCATATGATTGAATTTTAACAAGATCAGTTTTCCAGGTCTCATCAACGCAAATATGTCAAAACGTCGACTTTGTTAATTTTCCCTATCCGGCTTGTGCAGCTCCTTCACCAACTGCATCTTCTCAACATCCATTTTTGAGTTCATTATACACCAATTGTCACATTTTTAAAAAGTTTATCTGTTAAATTTTCGTAAGTTTCAATTATAATTTTATTATTAACTACTTCAGCTCGCAAGGAAGCCATAACATCATATAAAGTCTGTAGTTATCACTGTATCATATGTTGCATCAGAATAAAAGCTACAGCATCATACTGCACTTGAGCATCAGCCAATTTACACAGCCTCTCATTATTAATTTCATAATGTTTCTCAGATTTCCAGCCAATTCCAGAAGCAGCATGATTTGTGCTCTCTACTCGCTTGGAATGATGTCCGAATATACCGATGTTCATTATGCAAATTATTAAAATGTTGACAAACACTCTTTAATATATAATTCCACCTTCTCGTAGTTCTTCGATAATTGATATAATTTCGTTTGCCTATCGGAATTTTAAATGGAGATGTGGGAATTGATTTCATTATAAAGTTTTCATATTCAAAGGCTTTACTGTCACGAATTTCTCCATCTGGTTTTTAATGTTCTTTATAGGCGTACGTTGCAATAATAATTTGTCTTTAATTTTCAAAATCAATGGGAGTTATAGAAGACTCTTGGGGTACCTTTCTTATTCCATACACATTACCGAGTTCGTAACTTCATTCGGTTAATAATATGAGATACTTGTTTGCATCATCATCAATACATGAAGATGTATATGTTTCTGTGTTATTGTCCGCTTCACTACGAGCTGATGTCTCTAAATTACTAGTATATTGAATTTCATCTGCTCCTTCCTCATCATTAATTTATTAAAATGACAAATCATCATCATCAACACTATCTTCAGCTTTACTCTTTGCTTCTTCTTCATTCCTTTGGATTAGTTCAAATTTTTTTGGTATCCTAAAGACCAACAACAATTTTCCCTCTTGGATTAACAATGGCCTTTGAAGTATCTTTGCTATATTAGATGTTATGGTGTTAACCAGGGTGCAATATATATTTAAAAATGATAAGAAAATATAGTCCTTGTTAATTACTGGTCAATTTTATTTGAAACCATGACTGAGAAACTCTCAGTACATATAAGGTATAACGTTTTGACTGTACGTCGACAGTCGTCATCAAAAACAACTAAGTTCTAATGAAAATATGTGGACCCGTGTGATAAAAATAATAATTTATAAACGCAAATACTTTAAAAAAGAATAAATATACAGACGTTTATTAAAAAACTGCGTAAGAACAAAGATCAATGCGATATTATAAATTGGAGCAAAATAAGATAGAAGTGAAGTTTCGTGGCAATATAAAATAAAAAATGAAAAGCATGAAAGAGGGAGCTCTTCTTAATATTTTGACACCAAAATCATGTCGATACACCTTACCGACTGCGAGTAAAGCCACCCACGCTTTAACTTGACAGACTGTAACATTGTTCACAATTCAAGCATGTTAACTAATAGATTTCGTTACTAATTTTAATTTTTGGAATTGTATCTTTCTGAGTACTAAACAAACTAAAATGATATTTAGCAGGTTTAAAAATGATTTTGACGTCATGTTGTTTGTATAATTTTTGGAGAATTCTGGAAATTTTTAGATTATAAGGTAGAACATTGCAACGATCTAAGTTCAAGACGCTGTTAAATCCGTTGTTAGTATTTTGACGAGGAGTAAGAATTTGACTCTTTGTTCTATTAGTTTATTAGCAAGTTTTTCTGAAAAACCATTGACTTTCAGTGTGTGAGAAACGATTTCTAAATTGTTCTGGTAGAAAGAAGCATGAGAAAGTTTAATGGCTCTATCAACTCAACTGTTGATAATACTAGTTTCAAAAGGAGGATATGGAATAAGAGTAGAAATTGGTGTATCTGCCAGACCCAAGTAGGTTTACGAAACAAGTTAATGAGAATTTACAATCAATATTGGAAATTTGGATGTCTAAGAAAGAAATACTTTTCTCTTGCTAATATTCAATGGTGAATTGTAATCTGTTGTGATATGTGTTAAAAAGGTCCTTAAAAGTTTCAATTTGATTATGAGGTGGACAAGACAGTAATTTTGTATGTCATTTGATAAGGTTCCATTTGTTCCTTACCGCAACAAGAACGATATCATGTGAAATATTAGTGAAAATTGATTTTACATCAAGACTAAAAAATTCGTAACCATCAGGGACTATACGTTTTATCAAACTTTTCCACAAAGTTCCAGCTATCTTCAGCATGCCGCGAAGTATTACCAAATACTGCTGTAATAGGCCTTACTAAGTGTCTGGAAATGTAGTATAATGGAGATCCTGCAAACGATGTTACGAGATGTAAGGTTCAATTTATAATTGCCTGATAGGATCTCTATTATATAATTCATAGCGAGATATATTATTTACAGGAGCTAAGGATTTGTTTGTATATTTTATACTACCTATAAGAACGATAACATTTCCTTTGCGGCTATGGAAACAACGATCTTTTTGTATTTAGACAAGGTTTCTTTGATTTCGATAGCTAATTGTGTCAAATGAGATCTAACATTAGCCTGTTTTTTTATTTGTAAGGTACCGTTGTAAATTATAAACTAATTCAGATCTAAATTCATCTCAATTATTTTCCTATATTAGATGTATATTGACCTCAGTATTACAGAAAGTGCAATAGCAGATCCAACACTCCTCTTTCAAAACATGCAACTTTAAACATTCCTCTAATTTTGAAAATGTTATTATTCTAACTAAAGAAGCATACTATTTCAAAAGCCTCTTAAAATGATATTTGATTTTGCTAAAGATTATCACAAAATCATTGATCTACCTATTCCAATAAGTTTTGAACTTGGGAACTGTATGGATAGACTCTACTTCCAGATAACTTGAACCATATTTTGACTGTGAAAACTTCAACACAATTGGAAAAACCGAGATTTGTTGTTATTGAATTTCAGACAAACAGAAAAAATACTACTACTAGAAGCTCCAGCAAATGTAATCAGTGCAATCGAGATAATGTCCAACTACTTCTAAATGATTATAGTGATTTGAATCTCGATATTACTAGAAATCAGTCTGCACTTCTTTATTAAATATGCATACATTTTCGAGATAATTACAACGGCAAAGATCAGCAAACACTGCTATCGATAGGAGAATTAATAGAGCATGCAGCTCTAGTAGTAATCATCTGAAATACAGCCATTGAAATACAGACCACTTGATGTTCGTTGGAAATTTTAAACTAGTGAAAATTTTCCCACTCAAACATCAGCATATTGCTTAATTTTGCATGATTCTATAGTCGAGTATAAACAAATAAGTAGTACGGTATACAGTTGTTAATAAAATTCTTTAAATAAGTAGAAATGAAGGGTCCGCGGTCTAAATCTTTTAATCGACATTTTTTTCAACATTAATTTTTTGAATTTTCTGGAACATTTTTTAGATGCAGTTAATATTCCGCAAGCGAAACGGCAAAATTCCTTTTAGTTCAAAAAGAATGGATTTTCGAAATCGCGGTTTGGTATCTATAGCATACAGTCTGTCAAGTTAAAGCGTGGGTGGCTTTACTCGCAGTCGGTAAGGTGTATCGACATGATTTTGGTGTCAAAATATTAAGAAGAGCTCCCT
>NC_046661.1:45193592-45215553 GCF_010883055.1 Belonocnema kinseyi | reverse complement strand
GAGGGAGCTCTTCTTAATATTTTGACACCAAAATCATGTCGATACACCTTACCGACTGCGAGTAAAGCCACCCACGCTTTAACTTGACAGACTGTACGTCTGCAGTCTAAACATGTAAACTGTTTATGGTGTCATATTAAACTTGCCGCAGCTTAAAAAACAACGCAGAAACATGCGAGCCCGGGAAAAACAATAGAAAACCAGAAGTAGAACACTGCAAGTAACAGGTATAGACACATGGATCCCTTGTAGATAACATATTAATAACTTACAATTGCCATATAACGTTAAATCATATAACGTTAAATTTTCATTTAAGGGGTAACATCTATGCAGATCCCTCTTCTTGAAGTTCGTTTTTGGAACTTTTTTCATAGAAACTTTATATTTAATGGAAAATCTAATTAGATGACTTTATTATACATGTTTTGAAGTGCATAAGTTGATTTTTACAAAATATTTAAAGGAAAAATGGCGCCTATACAGAGCTATGAGCATCAGAGGAATTTTGAGAGAGACCTCTACTACAACCAACTTTTCGTGGTCGCTATTGATTGGAAACACAAAAATTAAGTTTTTTCTTTATGTTGAACTAAAAGGAAAGGAAGTGCGTAGGGGTTTACAAAAATATCAAATTTTAAATAATTGGTGGAAGTTCGAAACAAATTTTTTTTTTCGTACCAAAAAATCCTGAAAATTAGGTCGCAAAACAAAAAGTTTTCAATTTTTCAACAACATCCTACATAGTTCCCTATCAAATAATGTTATAAGGCTTGTGTCAACATTCTAAATCGATCTGAACAAAATTGACTGAATATTTGTACACATAATTGTAAACATAATTGTACACATAATTGTAACATTTTACATTTTAAACAAATATTGAAAAATGCAAAAATAATAAAGATTTTCCTTTGCCGTTTAAAATTTTTGAAATCTCAGTAACGGTTTTAGACCGCGGACCCTTCGAATGTTTTTTTGTAATGCATGCACGGAATATTTTATTTTCGAGGCATGTATAGCTTGTGGAAAGTCACCAGTTTTGAAACCGTATTAAAAAGAAGTTATAAAAATACTATTTGTAACAGTTGAGCTTGCGCACTTTGACGGAGTTCAGTTTTTCTAGCTGCTGCGCTTGCAACGAAGATTAGCTGATCGCGCATGCTGTCGAATCACAGTTTCATTTTTGCTTCGAAGTTCGGTATTTAAAGCTAATAAAAAAATGAGTGAATCTTAATGTAGTGACGTCGATCAGATACCACCAGATGTTCGTGAAGCAGCTGAGCAAATCACACACAATTTATTGGCCTAATGAAGCTCCTGATCAGCAGTATTTAACAAAGAAGGTAAATATAACAAAAATGTACAGACTTTTATTTTCTTAACTTTTGCTATGAGATATAACCTCACTCTGTCATACGAGGGTTGCTCTGAAAATAATTCTTTCTGTGCTACTTGTTTTTTGCTCGTTCTTAGTTCTATTCTACTTCTTTTATCTTTTATACTTCACAGTTTTAAAGGAGGTAAATAGGATGCAAAGTATTTCAGAGACATGCCACCTATTTTGTTATGTTTGTATTGTTATTGTGCTCTTCTTATCTTTTATAATTTCAATTTAAATAAATAGAGAGGGTTACTTTTGGGGCGACCTAGTTATTAATTTATGATTATTATTGATAAAATTAAATAATTAGTAGTAATAATAATAATTTATTATGTTATTTGCATGTTGTTCTAATCTTTGGAATTACTGGTTCACTTCGAAAATCAGAGCTCCAGGATAGCCAATAAATGATATCAAGGAGCATGTCTCTCATTTGCTGATAACAATACCTAAAACAAAAATGCATATTCCGCGAATGTTTACGGTTGAAGGTAACTTCTATTATCAACAAATTTGGTAATCTGCCAAAACAGGTCGCTACATATTTAAACTTGCCAGACCCTTAACTCTATATGGGTCACACCTGTCGTTGCACCTCAGCAATACTTCTTGCTAATTCTGGAGCTGATATCACGACTTTTAAGCGTCGTGGTGGGTGGAAACCCACTAAGGCTGCAGAAAGTTACGTAGAAGATTCAGTAAGAAATACAAGAAAAATATAATACCAAATAAGAAAATTATTAAATGAGAACCGTATTTGACAACTTAAAGACCTGAGAATGGATCTCCATTACCAACGCGCTCCAAAAACAAATCGAGGGTGAACTTCGGCGCAGCGACATCTAAAGATTGTGACTCAAAGCATACACAATTTATAACAAAGCAACTAATTCGAATAATATTGTTTATCAGTTCACTAATTGTTCAAATGCAACAATGCAAAACTATGTAAAAGACGACAAAGATTCACTCGCGTAAAAAAACTAAAGGTTGACTTCATTTTTTGTAGAATTGTTAGAAAATAATATTTTTTTTATTATTCTTTTTCTTTCACAATTGTTCATTTTGTAAAACCATTAGAAAAAAACCAATGTAAAAGTCGAGTGGTAACTTATTTTTGTCAGTATAATATATTTTTCAAACTCACTTCACGTTTTTATATTTAAAAAGTTGAACAGAGTAAAAAATTTTTTAAATTTCTCTTCGTTTCTAGTGTTTCTCAAATCGCAGATTCCATGCATTTGTTACCAAAAATATCGTATGTGACAGATTCAAAAAGCAGACAGTTGTACCTCTTGTGAAATTTTCTATACTTGCCATCGGCCCCTCTTCGGCTCATTTCCGACTCGTCTACGGCTCGTTTCCGGCTCGCCTCTAACTTGCCTCCAACTCAATGTATTGAAAGAATTTGCTATGCTAGCACTCTATGATGAGATAGGCAAAAACACATACACTTTTGTCTTCCATTCACCCTGCAAGTAAAAGAACGTTCCGCCAAAATAGTCTATAAACATTTGGACAGAGCGCAATCTTCATGGAATACCTTGAAATTCTGGTGATTAAGCGTATTCTTTAATACCTGTAATACTCGAGAACTGTTTAACAGATTCAACATTATTGAATGTAAAATAATTGGAAAAAAATAATTATGCAGAAACATATTGCAGAAACAATTTGCAGAAATATCATGCGAAATTGTGAACATGCTTTACTTGGAATGTCCCCGCTGGAGGAATTGCGTGAGATTTATAAAATAAACAAAGCTAATAAAAAGAAACTCGTATGTAACTAATATAAGACACATTAAACTCGACACCGAGAAATTACGCCTAATGGATCAGGTTGCATCCGAAAGCTATAGCAGTTTAAAAGAATGCTCTATATTGAACTTTTTCAGTTGAAATTAAAGCGAATGAGTTCGTTTAAAAAAATTACTTTAAGGTATGATTTTCAGGTAGCGTTCAATGAAGATCATAATTTTTATTTAATCTTTAAAGGACGGGAAAATTTCCGTTCAAATCAAACTTTCATTTGACCAAAAATTTATTCATAATTTCAACAGAAAACTCATTTCAAGTCCCCGACCTGACAGGTGGTCGATATATCGACAACCCCCGCCCGCAACGTAAAGGCCAATATAAAAAAAAACTTTCTTATGATATTTCAGCGTTATAGTTTGGTATACCCATATTTTTTGATGCGCCCAGTAAGAAAAAAATAGTGCAAAAAATCCTGAACGCAGAGGTGACCTTGAAACTCGAAATTTCAAGGTCAAGTAATACATTTATTTATTTGTTACTATTTTAGCGTCAAAGTTGGTACATGCATGTTTTTATGTGCCTAGTACTAAAAAATTAGTGCACCATATTTTACCCAAAAACATCAAATAGTTAGTACCCCCGTCCTCTATAGGTTAACTTATTTTCTTCTTCTCTGATCTCTATTTTAAGAGACCTCAATTACTATTTACAATGTTTTTCGTTTCTGTAATAATAACACTGGACCGCAAAAAATGAGTGGAAGGTTCCTTAAACCGGACCAATTGGATTATACGTTTTTTGGGTCGCTGAACCCGAATTCGAAACCTGTTTTGCCCCATCACGTCAGTGTTTTCTCTAACCTCAAAAGCCAGCTTGAAACTATAAAACCCAGCAATATCGACCCTTAAGCCATACAACCCTATGCCTTCAAAGCTCAATAAGCTTAAGGTTGATAACCTATAACTTTAAAACCCATAACCTCAAAACTCATAGATCTCTAATTCCAATAAACTACAAACTCAAATTGCGGCAAAAAAACAGCTTAGACGAAAATCTGAAACCTTCATTTCGGGGAGTTTTAGCTTTATAATTCCATTCGTCCTTCACTTCATAACCTCAAAACCCATAGGCTCGATAACCCTGAAGGGTCCAGAATCCTATAATCCCAAAACCCCATATCCGTATAACCCAGAAAATCCATAATCTTATAGCCCCATAACCGTAACAACAAAAAGACTTACAAGTGAGTGTTCAAAAGCCCATGATCTCAGAAAGCTACAATCAAAACTTATGCTCGAGACTTAATTCTTGTTTGGCAGAAATTCGAATTCTCAAGAAGGTCCAGACTTCCTGCACCCTAATAATCTACATTTAGCAATACCCAGGAACAACGATGCGAACGTAGCAGGCTTCTGTTCCCTTTGGGGTGCTTGATTTGCGTGAGCCCCCCCACCCTCCTGCATTTCACGATTCGGGGTGCTTGATTTACGTGAGTCCCCTCGCCTCTCACAATTCTCAAGAAGTTTTACAACATTGTAAGTAGCAAATTCATGTATTTTCAGCTTTGGAGTGATAACGTGTTCGTTTATTTGTAAATGAGCTTCGTATTCCTTTTCGTTTGTGTTGGTTTGACGTGTTTCTCTTCAAATACCAACAGTAGTTTGCCACCATATGGCTGTCCCAAACATCCTGATATCTCTTTTCAATATCTTCTAAATCCTGGTGGAATCTTTGATCCTGCTTTCCACTGTAATCGCCTAAATTTTCAGGAAAGTACTCAATGTAAGAATGAAGAAAGTTGCAGCTTTATATTCATTAGGGATCCCATATTTTTGAAATTTTGTACCATATTTTCAACTATAGTCTCGTAATTAGGATCTTTCCTGCTTTTATTTTCGCATCAGACAGTTTAGGAAATTTTTTACATATGTACATAAAAGCTTTGCTCTCCGTAATATTCATTGCTTCAACGAATTCTTTTACAAGTCCCAACTTTATATACAATGGTGGAAGGATCACTTTATCTGTTGGTATTAGACTCTGCTTTATGATATAACCTTGGATCCTGGAGTTAAATTTTCCTTACTGGGCCAATCCTTTCTCACCTAATGTTCGGCACGAGCTCAGCTGTCCCATTCACATAGAAAACATGGATCTTTAATGAAACCACTTTTTTGACCTATTAAAATGGTCATTATTTTTAAATCCCCACATATTTTCCACTTGTGTATAGCGTAATTTAATTTTTCGAGTACGAATCAAAGGTTGTGGTACTCCTTATTTAACACAACCGAATGACCAATAGGTATTAGAGCAAGACGGTTGTCATCATGTAGCAAGACTGCTTTTAAACTACAATATTTTAACAGTATACTAAATTTTTTACGTCTGTAAAATATTTTATAAATTGGATATCTCTTTCGCATTAAAAAGTTATACGAGTTCCTGGAGCTAGACAATTTTTCTCTCTTAATCTTGACGCGATTAGTTCAGAAATTTCTATTGAAAGTCCAGCATCTCGGAACAAGTCATTAATCTCTTCTTGCGTAAACCCATTGGGATTTTTATCAGTCTCATCTTCTGATTCTTCTGATGTTTCCTTGTTCATCTTTATATCCACAGCGACGTCATGAGCTTCGATGTGCGACATTTCCATGGTACTTTTATATTCGTTGCTAGTAGTATTACTTTTGTTACACTCTTCAGCTTCAAGAATGGTAGGACAAGTTACAGATTCAACAGTTGCATAACAAATTGAAGATTTTGTCTTTCGGTTGTGCCCAAAAACTTTCGTTACTTAAAAATAGCAATTCTTTTTATGATTTTTTGGTTCCCCCCAGATCATTGGAGAAGCAAATGTTCGCTTCTGTTGTTTACTAAGCTGCGAAGACCATCTTAAGCATATTGTTTTTGGCGTCCAATAATTGATCATTTCACTGGTTTATTTACCAAAAAGTCCTGGCATCTATTTTTAAGTGCATCTGTGAATATCTTTCTAAGTTTACTCACAATATATTCTCTACAAAGAACGCAGAAAGACTCTACACAATTATCGCATGATGTCTTTCTTGTAACATTATACTCTTCAAGGGCCAAGTTACCTACCGATGTGGAGCTGGGTTCGTTTGATGAGGAGGCCTGCAGGCCCGCTTACTCACCCTGACCAGCCGCCGATACCGGGCTTTTGACTCCCTGCATCGTAATTCTCCGTCTGCCGATCATGTTCAGTGCTCTCTTCTGTTGCGTATAAAGTCGTTATGAGTTAGTGAAAGTAGTGGGGATAGTGTTCACAAAAATCGGTATATGTCGGTATACGTCTCTCTATTCCGACATACAGGAAAGAAGCGTGAATATCAGGGAGACAAATGCCTCGCGATGTACTTTGAATTTAGTCAACGCTAAAGATTGTCCCGACCGATTGCACTGCAGTATCAGGATTTTTCTTTCTTTAGTGTAATTGACTTCATTCACATTCCATCGCAAAACATTTGTTTCCCTGATATTCGTGCTTCATTCCTGTATGTCGGAACACTCTTACTCGTGCTTCCAACCTCCGCCAACTATAGAATTGTATTTAATGATATATTTAATTATAATATATTGACTTTTTGCGCTTTTATGACCAGCGCAGTAATAAAAAAAGGTTACTTTCTTAGTGAAAAAGAGACAAAGAAACGTATACCGATAAATACCAATTTTTGTGTATGCTATCTCGACTTTTTTCACCGAAACATACCGACTTTATACGCAACAGAACGGCAGCACTGAACATGATCGGCACACAGAAAATCACGATGCAGGGACTCGCAAACCCAGTATCGGCCCTTGCAGAGTATAATGTTACAAGAAAGACATCATGCAACAATTGCTTCGACTCTTAATACGTTCTTTATAGAGAATATATTTGTAGAAATATTCACAGATGCACTTAAAATTAGATGCCAGGACTTTTTGGTAAAAAAACCAGTGCAATGATCAATTATTGGACGCCAAAAACAATATGCTTAAGATGGTCTTCGCAGCTTAGTAAACAACAGAAGCGAACATTTGCTTCTCCAATGATCTGGGGTGAACCAAAAAATGATGAGAAGGATTGCTATTTGTGTTTAACGAAAGTTTTTGGGCACAACCGAAAGACAAATTCTTCAATGTGTTATGCAACTGTTGAATCTGTAACTTGTCCTACCATTCTTGAAGCTGAAGAGAGTAACAAAAGTATTACTACTGGCGAAGAAGATAAAAGAGCAATGGAAATGTCGGATATCGAAGCTGATGACGTCGCTGAGGATATACAGATGAACGATGAAACATCAGAAGAATCAGAAGACGAGACTGACAAAAATCACAATGGGTTCACTCAAGAATAGATTAATGACTTATTCCGAGATGCTGGACTTTCAAAAGAAGTTTCTGAACTAATGGCGTCAACATTAAAAGAGAAAAATTGCCTAGCTCCAGGAACTCGTATAACTTTTCATCGCGAAAGAGATATGCAATTTAGAAAATATTTTACGGAATTAAAAAATTTAGTTTATTATAACAATATTGAAGGACTAATGAATGAGTATAATGTTTCTTATGAAGCTAAATACTAGTGCCTATTTATAGGTTCTTCAACACGTAGTTTAAAAGCAGTCTTGCTACATAATGGCAACCATCTTGCTCCGCTACCTGTTGCTCATTCAGTTGTGTTAAATGAGGATTACGAACACCTTTGCTTCGTACTCGAAAAATTAGAATACGCTAAACACAAGTGGAAAATATGTGGAGATTTTAAAATAATGAACATTTTAATAGGTCAATAAAGTGGTTTCACTAAACAGCCATGTTTTCCATGGGAATGGGTCAGCCGAACTCGTGCCGAACATTATGTGAGAAAGGATTGGCCCAGTAGGGAAAATGTAACTCCAGGATCCAAACATATCCTAAAAACAGAGTCTAATACCAACAAATAAAATAATCCTTTCACCATTGCTACAAAGTTGGGCCTTGTAAAACAATTCGTTAAAGCAATGCATACAACAGAGAGAAAAGCTTTTATGTACATATTTGAAAAATTTTGTAAACTGTCTGATGCGAAAATAAGAGCAGTTATTTTTGATGGACCGCAAATTATAGAAAATTTGAAAGACAATAAATTCCTAAAAAGAATGACTAAAGTGGAGAAAGCAGCTTGGCAAAGCTTTAGAGACGTTACGAAAAAATTTCTGGGAAATAGGTAAGATCCTAATTACGAGATTATAGTAGAAAATATGGTACAATATTTCAAAAATATGGGATGCCTAAAGAATCTAAAGCTGCACTTTCTTCAATCTCACATTGAGTACTTTCCTGATAATTTAGGCGATTTCAGTGAAGAACAGGGTGAAAGATTCCACCAGGATTTAAAATATATTGAAAAGATATATCAGAGTGTTTGGGACAGCCATATTTTGGCGGACTACTGTTTGTCTTTGAAGAGATACATATCAAACCAACACAAAAGAAAAGCACTAAGAGGGTCATTTACAGATAAACGAACACTTTATCACTCTAAAGCTGAAAATACATAAAATAGCTACTTACAATGTTGTAAATCTCTTTGATAATTGTAAGAGATGAGAGGACTCACGCAAATCAAGCACCCCAAAGGGAACAGAAGCCTGCTACGTCCGCGTCGCTGTTCCTGGGTATCGCTAAATGTAGGTTATTACGGTGTAGGAAGTCTGAAACTTCTTGAGCATTCGAATTTCTGCCAAACAAGAATGACGTCTCGAGCATAAGTTTTGATTGTAGCCTTCCGAGATCAAGGGCTTTTTAACACTCACTTGTAAGTCTTTTTGTTGTTACAGTTATGGGGCTATACGATTATGGAGTTTTTGGGTTATACGGCTGTGAGGGGTTATGAAGATGTGGAGTTATGAAATAATATTCTACATGATTCGTAGTTATATTGTGACATGCAATTACCTTGTGATACAGTTCAGGATTATCGAGCTTCTAGGTTTTGAGGTTATGAAGTGGTGGACGTATGGAATTGTTTGTTTTTTGCCTCAATTTGGGTTTGTAGTTTATTGGGATTTGAGATTTATGAGTTTTGAGGTTATAAATTTTGAGGTTATTGGTTTTGAAGCAATAGGTTATCGACCTCAAGCTTATTGACCAATGAAGACATAGGAATGTATGGCATAAGGCTTGATATTGCTGGGTTTTATAGTTTCAAACTGTTTTTTAAGGTTAGAAAAACACGCTGAAGTGATGAGGTAAAACAGGTTTCGGATTCGGTTTCAGCGACCCAAAAAACATATAATTCACTTGGTCCGGTTTAAGGAACCCTCCACTCATTTTTTGTGGTCCTGTGTTATAAAAGGTGCATGTACACAAATGTGGTGTATGTATAAAGAACGCAAGCGCGTAGCACGAGATAAATACAGATTTGTGCGCAAAGCGTGAGATAGGCGGGCAGATTATTACATGCTAATCAATAAGACGGTATTGTTTTTATGCGAAAAATGGCTTTCGAGGATTCCATTAAAATGTCGAGGTTTTGAGGCCATTGAGTTAAAAAACTTAGTTTTCACGCCGGTGTCTGTTTGTTGTCTTTTGTGAACAAGATACTTAGTAAGAAAACTTGAATTAAAATGAATGTTGAAATTCCGATTTTAGCGTAAACATTAACATTTTTCTATATAATGTAAAAACTAATTCTTCCACGAACCTCTAATCCGCAAGAGAGTAAATACATTTTACATCGATTTGAATGCCTGCAGTTCCCATAGCGGCGGCAACTACTCTCTGCATTATTTTGTGTTCCCGAAACAGGACAAAATTTACATTTATTCAATTCCTTCTAGTTCCTTAAAAAATATCGATAAGTAATAGTTTTGAATATTATAAAGTAGGAAACATTTAAAGTTTAATTAATTCCATCCATTTCTTTAAGACATTGTTTCGAATAATAAAATGTATATATGTTTATATTTATATATTTCAAATAAATGTAATTCCCACTTCTATCTTTAGAAAAATATTGATAGTTCTAAATGAATAAGTAATTTAGTTGATACTCAATTAATGGATAATAATTACGTAACAGCACAAGAAATACAATTATTTATTTATATCAATAAAGAAATTCTAGGTTTTCATTTTATTGATCCTGACTACTATTGATTTGTGCTCATATCTATTTCCCCAATGGTTTAGAAGACGATCATAAAAATCATGTATTCTAGTGAATGGAATTTTTTAATCCCGATCAATGCAAGTCTTCTTACTAGATAACTTTCGACAAAATCATCGGGTTCGATTGCACTTTGGCACACAATTTAAAAGTGTAAAAAAAGGACAAGTTCATTAGCCAGATATTTTGAATTTAAATGTAAAAAGTTAGAGCATTTTGAACATATTTGAAATAATTTATTTTTAAGGTTGAAAAATTCAATGTACGGTCATTCATTGTATTGGAAAATTTTCATAATTTATCCTTACAATTTTTTCGATAAAAAGAAAGTTATCAGAGTTACAGCATTTGCACAGTTCAAATAAAAACGAAAGTGTTAAAAGTAGAAAAAATTGCTAATTAAAAGCCCTACAAGATTATTACAAAAAAATTTCGAAGTTTCTTGAAAAATCAAAAATTCGACAAACCACACGGGCTGCCAAAAAAAGTTGTTAACCAAAAAAAGGGCTAAAATTTGTTACGAATTATTCTTAGGGTAAGACATTTTTCATAGAATGCCCACTTTTTTAACTATAAAAACAAAACAATTAAAACACATCTGATTTAATATCAATACATGTTATGATTTGCAATCATATGTATTTATTGAAACCGTATATTTTTCAGGGCACCTGAGAATAATAGTGAGTGGAAAATAAGAAACAAATATTAAAGTAGGAATGAATATATATATATAACCCCCTATCTCACGGTCGTGAGACGTGGTTGTGGCTGAAATTTTAACGCGATTTCGCTGGAAGCGGGTGCAATTTTCCAGATTACTAGGCCGTCTGATAAGTCCCTGAAAAATGAAACACGGAGACGTTTTTTTGGCCAAAGTCGGTTTTATTTTTCAAAATACTCTCCTTTTAGGTCGATACAGCGAGTCCAACGATTTTCTAACTTTTTGATACCGCCCGAAAAGTACTCGATCCTCATTTGAGTAAAAACGCTTACCGGTGAGCCATCTCTTCGGGTTAGGGAACAAGTAATAGTCGCTGGGGCCAGGTCTGGAGAATATGGTGGCTGAGGAACCAATTCGAAGCCGATTTCATGCAATTTTGCTTTTTCAACTAAGCATGAATGAACAGGCGCATTGTCGTGATGATAAAGCGGTTTTTTCTTCTTCAAATGCGGTCGTTTTTCGGCTATTCCGATTTTCAATCGGTCCAATAATGATGAATAGTATGCTCCAGTTATGGTTTTACCTTTTTTAAGATAGTCCACAAATATTATGCCATGTGCATCCCAAAATACGGAGGCCATAACCTTTCCGACTCATTGTTGCGTTTTTGGACGCTTCGGAGCACTTTAGCCCGGTGGAACTCACTGTTTTGCCTGTTGCGTTGACTCAGGAGTGTAGTAGTGGATCCAAGTTTCATCCATGGTTATGAATCGGCGCAAAAACTCGGTCGGCTTATGCGAGAATAAAGCCAAATTCTGCTGGGAAATTGTCACACGATTTCGTTTTTGGTCCACTGTGAGCAAACGCGGCACCCATTGCGCGCAGAGCTTCTTCATGCCCAAAACTGAATGCACGATATTACCCACACGTTCCAATGATATGCCTACAGCATGAGCTACCTCTCTCAATTTCACTTTGGGATCATTCAACGTCATATCATGGATTTTTTCGACATTATCTGGTGTAGTGACCTCTTTTGGGCGCTCAGATCGTTCAGCATCAACTGTGCTCGTACGGCCACAACGAAACTTGGTAAACCACTTATGAATCGTTCCAATCGACGGTGCAGAGTCCGGGTAATATATATCCAGCTGGGCCTTGGTCTCGAATATCGTTGTCTTGCGAAGATAGTAGTGTTTGATCAAAACTCGAAACTCAGATTTTTCCATATTAAAAAAAACTCGGAGGTTAGTCGCTTCTCAGTGCTGTAACTTCTAAATGCGTAAACATAAATGGCTGAAGTTTTGACAGGCGTCATTTGAAGGATCAAGCTCGACGAAAATGGTTCACATTAGTGAATACTAATTCTATCTCTTAGAATTTTTAGGTACTTATCAGACTGCCTAGTAGCACCCGCTCCCGGCGAAATCCTGCGGTTGTCCTTATGACAAATTTTTAATTATATGTGTGTGTGTGTTGCGAGAGTCAGGTGGAGTAAATTACTCGGCACTTACAACACAAAAAGAAGTTTTATTATAAGAAAAATCTATAGCTTGAAAAGGCTAGTACATCGTAGGAAGATGCAAGCCAGACTGACTGTGCCTGTACTCACGCGCGAACGCTAGTTCGGGGCGCATGCGCTTCGCTGTATTATCCACTATATCAAATACACGGCAGGCGGCAAAGATGCGAGTTATCCCAGGCCAGAAATACAAAAGAAATACATTATTCCAACACCCCCTCTACTTGAGTGTTTTCGGTGATACGTTCATTAACATTCATCTTTTCGCGCAAAGGGGCAAATTTTCCATAACTTAACACTTTTCTCAAAATATCAGCGTATTACTCATGCGTGTTCACATACTTCGGGTCAATAACCACGTTGCTTCTTTGATTGCCTCGCTCGCCGCAATAACTTTGGCCTCAGTTGTGCTGAGAATAACGCTCGCTTGTCTCTGAGATGACCAGGTTGTACAACTACCGCTCATCATGAAAACGTAGCCTCTAGTCGAACGTCGCGTATCATTATCTGCTGCATAGTCCGCATCAGAACATCCGAGAAAGCACGTTGGTTGTGTCATTTGCATGAAATAATAAGCCAAAATTACGCGTACCCATAATATACCTTAGTGTACGCTTCACAGCATTCCAATGTGTCTCCGATAAGCAAAAGCTTATCGGAGTACAGCTTCTGACTGATGAAGATTTCATTGGGATCATGCTACTTTTCCATCCCAACAAAATAATTCAAAGAGCTTGTAACGATAGGAAACTTTGTTTGAAAAACTCATGTCAAATCGATCAGAACCTTTTTATCTTTTCCGAACATTAAGCCGTCATCGACGAACAAAGCCAAATAAATCTCATTCCCTTCAAAAATTCCCGTGTAAACACATTTATCCGCGCTGCTTTGAAAAAAACCCAAGCTTTTCACAAACCCGTCAAACTTCTCATTCCAACAACGTCCGGATTGTCTTAAACGTAAAATGCTTTATTTAATTCCAACGCTAAATTGTTTTCGTTAACGATTAAACTGTCTGGGATTCTCATGTAAATAGTTTCTTCAAGTTCACTATTATTTAAATAAACAGTGCTAACATCGAATTGCGCGGAATTGAGATTTTCATGAACGGCTACGACAAGAAGCGTACACACAGATTCGAAGCGCACAACAGGAGAAAATATTTCTTGATAATCCACGTGAGAAGCCTTGTGCACAAAAACGCGCTTGTAACGTGGAGCGCTTTCATTGTTCACGTCTTTTATTTTAAAAACCCATTTAAATCCGATTGTTTTCGCCTGTCCGGCAATATAACGATTTTCCAAGTTTTTTTTTTCATGAGCTTGCAGCTCTTCGTCAATTGCACGTTTCCACAAATCTGAGTCGATACAATTAATAGCTTTGTTAAAATTACGCGGTTCCTCAAAAACAGCTACGCAAGCCTGATACCGATCTGGAGCGCGACGATTTTCTCGTGAACGCAAGTCGTACGGCATTTGCTTTACAGCTGTCCTAGCTGCGAGTTCAAAAGCGTCTGCCTCCCAAACATTCAAAGGAGCGTCGTCCTCATGGGCGTCCGCCCGCAACCCGCCCTGAAGCTCAGGTAAACATTGATTGAGTGGAGAAAGCTCGTGATCGTGTTCTGATTCCGCAAAAGAATCGTTGTCAATTTTAATAAAAAATTTTGCGCTGTCATTCTTAACATTTGTCGGTGAAGTTTCGTTAAATATCACGTTTATCGAAACACTAACGCGACCTGTTTTCGGATTGAATAACCGATAGTCTTGAAATTCTTTTTCGTATCCAACGAAAATTAATTTTTCGGTTTTGTTATCCCATATTTTACGGAAAGACTCTAGCACAAGCGTATATGCATTGCACCCAAACGTACGCAAATGGGATATTTTCGGCTTTTTATTGAACCACAGTTCAGATGGTATAGATACATCAGAACAAGCGCCTAGCGTTCTGTTTAAAATGTAAACAGCAGTCTTGACAGCTTCTGCCCATAGACGCGTAGTTAAAACCTTTGCTAAAAGCATTTTTCGCGCGCTCTCTACAATCGCGCGCATCTCGCGTTTAGCGCACCCGTTTTGTTCCGCAGTATACGGTGCTGATGTAAGGATTTTAATACCTTTCACTTCTAAGAAATCATTTACATCTTTGTTGATGTACTCTGTATCGTTGTCTGCTCGCAAAACCTTTATTTGCCTCTAGAAATAATTTTTAGTCAAAATAACAAATTTCTTGATAGCATCAAAAGTGTCACTTTTGTGTTGGAGAAAATATACTGTGAGAAATCCGGTCGCTTCATCTTCGAGGAGTAAAACGAATCGCGCTCTACTTACGGAGGGAATTTGCATAGGGCCACATAAATCTGTGTGAATAATTTCACCAGGAATCGAACTGATTATTTTCTTGTTATTCTTAAGAGGTGCTTTCAACTGTTTTCCAAGTGGATAACCCTCACAAAAATACTTATTCTTATTTTGGACAGAAAAACCGGATACAGCATTATTTTTCATCATGTTTTCGATAGAGGCGCGGTTACATGTCGTAAACGTTCATGCCAAATTTTTAACGACACGGCAGATACATAGTTTGCTTGGCAATCACTTTCTTTTCGCATCAACATACGTGCCAGATTATTATTCAGTTTAAGGCCTCGTGCCATCAAAGCATTATCTCTCGAAACAATACTTGTGCAATTGCCGTTGAAAACTACAGAACAGCCGTTCGACGTACATACTCAGATAGATAATAAATTTTTATTCAAAGATGGAACGTATAAGACATCATTAATTATGCCGTCAATCCATGCGCCATTAATAAAACGCTTAATAAAAATTTTAACGCGACCACCTACAGGTATTTTGATTCCGCCACCGAGATAGACAAACTCGTCTTAAGACGACGTGAATTCCGTGAACCATTCTGGACGACAAGACATGTGACGAGAATTTCTACCAGAGTTTTTATTAGAACTACGCGCGCGTTTCTCTGCATAACAAAATTTTACTAGGTATCGCGGTTTTTTTCAAAAGTTACATACCATGTTCTGCTTATGCTGGCTATACTCCTTGCTCGGGTGATTCCGGTGATCTCCGCTGCAGTTCGAAGAAACGGTCGTTGTGGCGAGCGTGTTCGTGGCGTCGTCAGCGGTTGTGATCCGGGTCTCCTCTCGTAGTAGTCGCTCTCGTAATTTGTCGAGTATTTGGTCAGTTTCCTGCACATTGTCCCAGGCCGAGATAAAAGCGTTATATTTTGTTGGTAATGTGCTCAGGATCTTGGCCATCACCATAACTTCCGATACTTCTTGCCCGATGTCCTTCAACTGGCTCGCGATGTTCTTAATCTTTGCAAAATGATGTGCAATTGAGTCCGTACGTTCCATGCGGTACTCATGAAATTTGATTGTGAGTGCTAATTTACTACAGCCACTCTTTTGCTCATGTTTCCTCGACAGTTTTCTCCACATCTGATTTGATGTTGTACACGTCACTAAATAGTCTAGCTGGGTGTAGTCAATTGAAGAAGATAAAACGAACATTGCTTTGGCGTCCTTCTTTATCCATGCTCTTACTGTCGCTGTATTGTTTTCTGTTGCTTCTGACTGTAAGTCCGTCCCCTCGACGATTTCCAAAAGGTCGTGTGCGACAATAACGGTCTTCATTTGGAATTTCCAAAGCAGGAAATTTTGGCCGTTAAACTTCGGGACATTTCTCAAATCAGATAGTTCGGCCATCTTGACTTTCGAAGCGAGAGTTCTCAGAAGTCGAAAGAGAAACAAAAATAAGATGCACTGCTCCGCAAAATAAATTGAAAGTTCTGATAAGCGTTGTTACACTCACAACCACACAAAAAATAATACTGTGGGCTGTTTGGCTGGGCCAATAACCTGTTGCGAGAGTCAGGTGGAATAAATTACTCAGCATTTACAACAAAAAAAGAAGTTTTATTATAAGAAAAATCTATAGCGTGAAAAGACTAGTATATCGTAGGAAGATGCAAGCCAGACTGACTGTGCCTGTATGCACGTGCGAACGCTAGTTCGGGGCGCAGGCGCCTCGCTGTATTATCCACTATATCAAATGCACGGCAGTCGGTAAAGATGTGAGTTATCATAGGCCGGAAATACGAAAGAAACAGATTATTTCAACATCATACACATACACACAGATATATATTACAGTTGAAAATCATCAGAAAATCAATACTGAACACTATATCAAGTGAAATTGGTTATATCGAAGAAGTACTGAAAGATCTTTGTTTTTCAGTTTATAAAGTGTGATTCTTTTAATGTATTTATTCATTAAAACAAAACAAACAAAATATATATATATATATATATAATTGACGACATTTACAAAATAATGTGAAATAAAACATATTTAACGGCCTAAAAACAATTGTTTTATCAAAGAGAAGCAAAATATTTGTATAAATAATTATATATTTTTATCTTTAACTTCTTTATTTTCACATATTTCATTAATCTTCTCTTCACACTTTTCATTAAGCTTCTCTTCAGATTCGCGATTCCAAGAGGCTGGATTAAAAATCAACCTTTCCAAAGTTTGAGCTGGCAATTCGAATACGATGTGAAAGAATGTGGCGAACATCAAAGAAACCGTAATGTCTTCAATAGATCCAAGCATCTGTAAAGAGCATCATGTGTATAAATTTTAATCTATTCATATGTAATGATAATATTTATAAATAAATGAGGTCAAGTAGGCGACACGCGCCTACGAGAAGATTAGGGTAGGTTTTTTGTTAAAAAGATGACTCAGATGTTAAATGAAAAGGACAAAAACACATTTTTTTATCTAGAAAAATGTGTTTCCGAGCGTTTTCGGTGTCGAGGAATCCATTTTTGGCATTTATTTTTATTTTTGAGCGCAACTAGAGGGCGCTTCTGTACATTTTTTTTATTTTATCGCTTTTTTTGGGGAAAATTTACTAAATTGTTGCGAAAATCGACGAATATTTGACTTTCTCATAATGGAATCACAAATTCAACTTAAGAGATAAGAACACATGAAATTTAAATGAAAAAAGTTCAATTGAATTCAGTAATGGGAATTTTTCAAGGCTTTCTAGTTTCACCAACATAACTCCTTCTGGATCCTGTTCTAAAATGCGTTTGGGCACACTAGCCAACAATTGAGCGTGTCTCCGTTCCGCAGAAAGACACGCTCGCGCGTGTCCAGCACGCGCAACAGCACACATGCGTCACCAAGTATATACCCAGGCGCAAGCTCTCAGTACTCGGACCTTACTGTGTTCGTTTTTGTTTTATCATCATTTTAATGGCGCGTAAGGAATAAACTATTTAAGAAAATAAAAAGGAATGTGTTAGAACATTTCTATTTTCAAGAGATGTGATAATAATATTTTTTTAAACTCATGAATCTGAAATTAATAATAAAAAAGTGCATTGTGTTAGCAAAAGAAGAATGATTTTGTTTCGTGCATGAAATAAGTGTTGTTTGCCGTCTCTCCATATAAAGTAAAATAAGAAAAAAATATGCTTTGTTCATTTAGCGAGTGAACAAAGAAAAATTCAAATTTTTAGTCTTAAATTAAATACAATTGATATCGGTCGTGCATGGGTACCCCCATTTTACAAGTATGGTTCTTTGGAAAAAAATTCTTAAAATGATCCAAAGAACATTGTGAGGGGGTACGCTACCTTCTCTCCTCCATATCACCCTGCTACGACACTAATTATATTCCCCTCACCCCTTCCTCATTTCCGTGCAGGGCTGCCCCCCCCCATCGACCACCTCCCCAGATTGCGGCTAGGGGAACGCCTCCCAGATATGAGTGGTACCGGGAAAATCTAATACCCGGACGTACGAATAGCCAGCTAGGTGAAGAAACCCTTAATTACAAACTTACGATGAGCAGATCTCTACGAAACATTATGCCCGAAGAGAGTAGCGATCGCTCCGCCGGTCCCGATCGGGTGCAAGCCCCGGAGGCCGGTGCTAGTCCCAAGATTTTTTTGGGGAAGATGCCGTGAAAAATGCCTTAACCCAATCTGAGAAGAGCCGAGGGAGTCTACCCTGAGCCACATAGATGCAAGCACCTCAATGCCTAAAAAGTAGAAGCCGCGGACCCCTGGAAAAGCAGAGACGAGCTCGACCCGAGGGGGTTATTAGAAAACCGGCCGAGGGTTTCAGCTACCGAGAGGCCCTTAAGGACCACAAGCAAAAGGTGTAAACTGACACCCTTAACGTTACAATTAAGTGTGTCAGGGAAACCAATAACGGAGAGGTCCTTGTAAAAGTAGGACCTGCTGCAGATGGCAGTTCCAAGCTGTCCGCTGCAATTAGAAGTGTGGTTGACGAAGGTGGCAGAGCGAGAGAGCTTGTACCTCGAACGAAATTTGAGGTCTTGGACCTCGACACCGCCAAGTAGGGCGAGGATGTCGAGGCTGCCGTCAGAAGACATTTTGGCGAGCAGTCTGTTGGCGACATTAATGTGTGCATCACTAAAAGAGCCTTTAGAGGTACTCTGAAAGCCTTTGTTAGAATATCTGACGGAATAGCGACGAAGTGAGTACACGCGGGACATCCGAAGGTACTCGTAGAATGGGTGTCCTGTCGTGTAGACCATAAGCTGGAGGTCATCCGTTGCTACCGCTGTCTAGGCTTTGGCCACAGAGCAGCGAACTGCAAGGGTCCTGGTCAAACCAAAGGATGCTGAAGGTGCGGTGCAGAGGGTCAGAAGTCTGCGGAAGCCGCGAACAATCCCTTATCCTTCCGTTGCGCTGCACGAAGCGAGAAGCCCTGGTCTAACTATCTGCCAGGTTCTAGGAGATGTATTTGATTTAGGGAGGCCGCCAAGTTAAGGAAGCCTCCCAGATTACAGAAGTAAATGTTTAAGCCCAGCCATGTTGTTGAAGGCCAACAGCCCGTTGCATTACTGAGGACGATGCGCACATTATGGCTCAACTAGTTCGAGAAAGGGCTAGTCCGAGAAGAAGCCCAGAATATGGCCAAATTGGCACAAGGAATAAGCGCCAAGGCATGGCGAATTGAGAGAAACTAGCAGGAGCCCTTAAAAGGCTAAAAAACGGCACCCCCTAAAAATAATGCGATAGCAATGTGGGGGGGAACTATATCAAGGAGAAAGGGTGTCGGTTTTTAGTGGATCCCTTGGTGGCATTATTATAGTGAGAGAGTTGATTTTGTATAACTTATAATTTTACGCAATGTATGATTGAATATTATATATATTTCGGTGTCATTGTAGTGGTGCAACTAAGATCGCCACACTATCGATAAGTGCGGTCCCTCCTCAGTGTGTTTTTGAACATGTTCCACCAGCCCTCTTTAAAAAATTTTCCTCATTAGAACGCTATAAAAACCTGAAAAAAGAAATGTTTGTAGATAAGTTTTACAATTATACTCACCACGTGATACGTACGGAAGTATGTGGGCATCCTAACAGTTTGACTGTTTAATGCTTCTACACCCAGGTGACATAGGTACAAACAGAAAGACAATCTACTTATTGGAAAGAAGATCGGAAGCGACAGAAAGGTGTTCACGAGACCTGAAATTTATTTTCAATTTTAGTAATTAAAAGATAGATTTACATAAGGACATAGGTGCCATTTTGCCGGTTTTACACGAAAGCAAAAAACTTTCTCAAAAATCGAATTTTTAATGTAGAGAAAAATATATATATATGCCGCCTAGATACATCATGGCTGCTATGAAGCCTGATAATTTCGATTAAAACATATAATAAGGTTACAAGAAAATTTGATTGAAAACATTTTTTGGATCGAAAAGTATGTCTTCCGTTTGGACGGTAAATTAAAATCAGGCCTACCAATTTAGAAAACGTGGAAATCGCTGCCTCACTTTTTAGAAATTTTAAAAATAAACGATAAATAATTCTTTAAATAATTACATGATGTTTTTGGAAAAATTTTTAACAAACAATGAGAACAATTATATTTCTATCAGAAAACAGGATTTCTTTCATTTATTGGGATTAAGTAATTGTTTAAATAATTTACGTTTCCTTAAGTAATTAAAAATTGTTTAAAAATCGTGGGAAATTCCATATTATTTCGATTTAACAATTTCCAATTCTTAACGCACGATCTTTTTTCAGCATTTTTATCGCGGAATCTGAGAAGAGAGAAGAAACCTATATCCATCATTTGTACGGGCCATATTTCTAATTTCCTTGCATTTGCTTCTATTTTTCGATAAAGACCACATTAAATCACCCGTCAACAATGATCACCTCTTATAATAAACCTTAGAGTACTATTATAGTGTTTTTTGGACGCTACTTTAAACATCATAAACCTAGGATCGATTCCAGGATTTAGATTGAGTGCCTGGCAAATTTAATTTTAAATTATTAATTAAAATTAATTATTAAGTATTATTACAAATTATTGATGAATTAATATAGTTAAAAAAATTATATAAGCAAAGGTCCTGCGCCAAAAACTGGAAATAGATCGGAAAAGTATGGAATTTCCATTTTTTCATTTTTAAGGTTGAAACTTGAAGGGTATGGAATTTTCAGACTTTTTTAGCAATTCCTTTTCTGGAATTTTCAATTTAAGACTCTGCAATCATAGACATTCATAATTTTTCTATTTTTTTCTTTTTAATCTTTATTTTTTTCAAATGCAACTGTATGCGTCACAATGAATTTGTTGTTTTGGTCAGAATTAATGAACTATTTTGCTTCAAAATTCATATTTTATCGTTCAGTTTCACTGCTTTTTATTCCGAAAATTAGCATATTATTCACAGAAGCGGAGGAGCCTACTTTTTCGAGGTGGGGCCCGAGCCATAGAATTATAATATTAACTGGCACAGTGTGTACACTTTATACTATGTTACAATTCTAAATAAATTAGAAATATATAAACAACAATTCATAGTCAATCAATAATAATAATAATAATAATAAATAATAAATGCAAGTATAAACTTGATATTGCGAAAAATTTCACAACGCTTTCAATGATTTTAATGATTTCATCAATAACATAGGCCAACAATTCTCAGAACCAGAGACCAGACCTACTATACCCGAAGGTTTTTGCTGCGCTGAATCTGAATCTGACCTCAGAAAAATTCCATCACCCTCAGTTTTCGAGATATTCTAACCTAAAAGGGTCAAAAACCCGTTATTTTGATGTGTTCGAGGCCCCGTAACATCGCGAAAAAATTTTTTTTCACAAACTGACAATGGCATCGTAAAGAACTACTCTTTACCTTCAAAATGGGATGCCTAACTTTTGGATAAGATTTTTCATAGCCGAGATATGGCGGATTCAAATATGAAAAATTTCACCCCCAAGCCCGGTAACTTTCGAGCCAAAAAGAGCCAACTTTCCAGCGGCCAAAAAAATTTAATTACGCGTATTGGTATGATAATGTATACTAAGGGGTTTTGGAGGTCGCTGATTACAAATCCAATATCAAATTTGACGAATTCA
>NC_046661.1:45186267-45193492 GCF_010883055.1 Belonocnema kinseyi | reverse complement strand
TGAGGTCGGATTCGGATTCAGCGCAGCAAAAACCTTCGGGTATACTAGGTCTGGTCTCTGGTTCCGGACCTTTGTCAAATTTTGTCGGCCTGTGTAATCCACAGACATTTCAAAATTTCTGTAAAGATTTCTCGTACATCTAAAACATTGTACATAAATTTTAATCATTTCTGAAATATTTCACAAAAATTAGGAGAGTTTCGCATAGATTTCCAATCGGTTTACAAGATTTTGATGATTTTCCAACGACTTCACAAACCATTCTGATACATTTAACAAATGTCGCTCAACAAAAAGTTTCACTTGTATTAACCACAATATATGGTATAAGAAACCAAATTTTATTAACAAACAATGTCTACTATATGCGGTAGAAGGAGCCCCCCCCCCCCAAAGTCGTTCCGGCGCCACTGAGTTATATAGTCAGTTCGATTTGAAAGATAAAACGGTGTAGACAAAATTGAACAGCATATAAAAATTCGGTATGTTTTTTATTGCAATATTAACCCTCATCACTTATACCTCTGAAAAAATACATATCACTTACATTCAGTTAAATTGACCCCAGCTGACTTTGAAACGTTTCATATAGATTATATGCATGTTATGAACTTGAAACAATTCACAGACGCTATTAAATATATAGAAATTATATTCTGATTGTTTTTTAAATAAAAATTATATGGAGACGCATACCAATTTTCTAATTAAAAAGTTATTAAAAAATTAATTTTTCATTTAAAAATCATAACTTACGCAATTTTTATTATTTGTAGCCAAAATTGTTGGTGGGTACTCTTCTAATATCGTGTATCGGTACAACAATTCTATAGGTCAGTCTGATTCAAAAAGTATAATTATTTTGAAGATCGTATGCGAGGTATATTTAGAAGAAAAGAAAAAATAAACGTCCGTAACGAATTTAATATTTTCATCTATTTTTATTCATACGCAAATGTTTCTTATCAGGTTAGTTCTGAATATGCTAGTTCGTCAGGCAATTCATCGTGTTCATCATCATCATTCGACAAAAGTTTATTCATGTCATGAGCGATTTTAGTTTTACCAGAAGATCACAAAATACTCAGGAATGCACTCTGTATTTGGAGTTAGAATAACATTCCCGCATTCCTAACCCTAAATGTTGTTATGCTATCAAAAGTTTTTTCCACTTTTGTTCAGATAACTTATCTTCGATTACTTTCACACATTCGTCTTTGATATCGTAATTGGCTTTGATATAGCTCAGAAGTTTTCCTCTATCTTTGTCGCCACGCGTGATTAGAAAATCACAAAGAACTTGCTTCGGAACTTTAAGTTCATTCATTGTTAGAACAATGAATTTTATCGAAAATAAGGTTTTCGATTGAAGCTTATAAAGGAATGATTTGAAACTTACCACTGATGAAACTTTATAGTACCACAAGAAGAACACGAAAACAAAGTATTCACAAATCTGCACTTTATGAGGAATAAACCTCACTATTTGCACTCAAGAGTCGTAAATAATGAAAGGCAGGAAAACACAAAAGTCCAATGGATACCGGTTCACACATTTTTCTCGTCACTCCATGTTCAATGGCTACGCTGTTTGTGGAAGGACATTGAAAAGTCGACGCACGTATCCATTGGATTTTTGTGTTTTCTCGACTTTCATTATTTACGACTCTTGAGTCTTAGGAGTTTCATTTTTTATGATATAATCAACATTTCATCAAGAAAGAGACTTTTCCTATTTTCAAGCGTCTATTAAATGCATTTATTTTTTCTACCAAAGAATGACCGTTTAAAGCATTTGTTAATCAGTATTGTTTATAATAATGGTAAATATTGTTATTTTCCATTCCTGTCAGGGAATGTTCATTTCTGAAGGCAAACCTAATGATTGCGAAGAAAAATGCATTTTATATATGCAGAGACGCTTATTTATTAAATTTGTTTATGAAGTTTATTTATAACGATCAAAAAGTTATACTTTACTGTTTGATTAATTTAACGAAACATTAATTACACGCGATTTCGTGGGAAAAAACGTGATGAAAAGAATTTCCAGGCTTCTATGTACAGCAATAATCGATTTTGTTCATAAATCTGTTTCTAACAATTGAAGAGATTGCACGAACTTCATCTAAGTCATTAGAGTTTGTTAGTTGGTTTAAATCTATCAATTTCTCACCTTTTTGAGGTAAAATCAATAAATGATACAGAACAGGCTGCTCAAATTAAAAAAATTATGGCTTTTTGGTTTTTTGCAACTTGATTAACAAGCGAACCGAGCCCTTTTAGCAAAATCGCCCTGGACAGACCTCCTCAGAATTTAATGAGCTTTAATTTTTTTAAATCTGCCCGCTTCGCGGGGACATTCTCATCGAGCGCTACGCGCGCGGCTCGCTTCGATCGCAAGTTTGAGCGCGCCTAGGGCGCGCGACGGTTAATTCTCGCGCTTCGCGTTCGATAATAGGTTACCTCGCGCTTCGCGCTCGGATATTTATTCTTTCCATTTGGAATGCTTGAAAAAAACATTTTCGAAAAGATCTCTTTTAGATGGCAGTATTTATATGCGTCTTCATATTCTGAATTGTCTACTTAATTAAGTATAGTTAAAAATTAAGTTTCTCAAAGCTCTGTAGGCTTTGAGGTACACATTCTCATCGTGACACTCGCGCTGCGCGCTCGATTTCGGACAGACATTTGTAAACAGGTTTTGTTGGATTTTTTTTCTCGTTACTTTCGTCGTTTTTCCACACAGTTTTTTTTATTTTACTTTTTTCAACGTTATTTTTCACGAATAAAACAAAAAGGACGCGTCCTATCAAGAAGTGATTTCTAACGAAATTGTAGATCTTTTTTGGGATAACCATTTTTGTTAATTCATCTTTTTTTGTATCCTACATAGTTTGTCCACAAAATGGAATTTTTTATTTTCCATTATTTTTTGTAGAATCAAAATTTGAATTTTCGATTTTTTAAGAAAATTCAAAAATTGCTTATGATAATCTTCTAGGGATTTCAAAAAGAAAGGTTTTTCTTCTCTTGACTTTTTTCATATTGTGCGTTTTTCAGCTTCAAATTTTGATTTTCGGTTGATTAAAAAAATTTTGAAAACGCTATAACTCTGAGAATTTTCTTTTCGTCAAAAAAATTCATCAGGATAAATTGTTTTTTCTTTTCAATACTATAAATATCCATACATAGAATTTTCAAATTCAGAAAAAAGTGGTCTCAAAAATTTTCAAAATCCACTCACTTTTTGAATTTTTATCAAAAATGGCTGCTTCACGAACTCTTCCTTTCTTTTAGGACCTAAAAAAAGTGTGCCATAGATGGATTTGATTCGTTCATTTTTTCGAGAGTTATCGTGTTTGCGGACGGACGGCCGGACGGACAGACAGACGCCATCATGAAAACCTGATTTTCGGATCGAAACGTGGAGATCCGTTGAAAAAGTGTGATGTCAAATTTCCAACAATTCTAATACTTTCTCAATCATAAATGATGAGAGTGTAACAAGATAGAATCGGATGAGAATTGTAGGCTTGGATCATTTTGTACCCCAATTTTCTAATTTGCCGAACTATGCGCCATTGCGCTTTTCAGTGGCTGTTTGTGCCGATTCTTAGCACCTAAAGCGCACCGAGAAGTGATGGGATGGTCATAAAATGTTCCTATTGTATTCGTCACGTACCGGTCGGCCAGAGTTATTTGCAGTACCTGGCAGCAACCAAACCGTCTCCCGTTTTAGAATTTTCTTCAAATTATTAACACTTTTGTTTAATTTATGAATTTTCTCATTATAAATATTTATAATTATAACTTGTATACTAATATACTACTCTGAAGTTGAATTCAAAAATGTTGTCTGTTTTGACTATCTCATTCCATTTACAAGATACGTTACATTCACTTCAATTTCAAACATCCATAAGAAAAAGTTAGATATCTGAAATCATCGAAACCCGTAGATTCTGAATTTATAACCTTCTCGTAGAAAATTTCAAGATTTTACAAATTTGGATTTTTAATCCCTTTCAGCTGGTCTACTTGGTAGCCTAGTCGCATTGGCATAGGCACGCCGAATTTCACTAACACTATAGTATACACTACTAACTTACCTTTTCAAAGACCTCACAGATTAGATTTATTGGGTGAAAATAGCCTTTTAGAAGTTTAAATAGACACTTGAAGGGGGCCCAGGTATAGAAAACTAGCGGTTCAGGTAGGGCTGAAGAAACAGCACAAAGTACGCACTGAATGGAAACTCTACAATGTACCCGTAAAGACCTCATTGGGTCCCCATTCGGTTCCTTTTTAAAAAACTCGAATAAACAGCAAAATCAACTATTAAATCGTTGAAATTCGGATTCTACGTTAAAATTCCCTATAGAAGGTCACTGAATAATCGCAATAGATTTTTTTTGTAACTGTAAAAAATTTTAAAAAATGCAAGACGTGTAACGCCTGTTGACTGCTACACTTCAAACGCGTCGCCTGTAAGTAGCAGTCAACAGGCGTTATACGTCTTATATTTTTTTAAACTTTTTATCGTTACAAAAAAAAGTATTGCGATTATTCCGTGACCACCTATAAGGAATTTTAATGTAGAATCCGAATTTCAACAATTTAAACGTTTATTTTGCAGTTTTTTCGAGTTTTCTTAAAAGGAACTGAATGGGGATCCTATAGGGTCTTTACGGGTACTCTGTAGAGGCTCCCTGCGGTTCATTACTTTTCTACTTTATGCATGATATGCATTCAATTTGTCTAAGACAAAGCTAAACTGACTATTTGGCTGAAATCAGAATCAAAAATGTGCTGTTACACGTTCAAATATTGTTTTGCTTACTTCCGTACTTTGAACGTCGTACGACCATTGAGAGATTCGCGAGCTCTAACCACCTTGTACATGCTCTCAGAGATACCATATTTTTTCAAAAAAGACTGTTTTGAGGCACCTGATTTCACTTGTGTAAAAGCTTATTTTTCTCTTCCAAAGATAAACGCTACCTCTTTTTTCCCTCGACATTTTCGTAACGCGCATAACCTAAAGATTGAATGACTAAAAGCGCGCTGAAGCGAATGTCCTGAGATATTTTTGAAACTAACTGAAAATGACTGAAGCAGGCGACACGACTGCTCCTGACGGTACTGCCCGCTTTGTTCATACACTCCTGCGTTGTTTTTGAGCTTCGATAACAGAGGGTCTAGGGACAGTGTGGCAAACTGGTGTACTGCTCACTGATTGGCTCCGCCATTTTCTTTGCACTTGCGCCCAATATATAGATATACTTAGTATAGCTTAGTAGCGGCCGCGTGTGGCGTGTAATGTGCAGTTGTGACGTGATGTAAACAATGTACAGTATGCATCAGGATTGCTTTTAAAGAATTTTATGCAATTAGGAAAAGCGAATCGTCAGGTAAATCGTTTCTCATAATTTTTGTTTGTTAAATATACAAGTAGTTGCAGAAAACATTGAAGTTGGTGTGCGAGTTATGAAAAATGTAGCTAACCTCAAAACTTACTTATATTTTCCGTTTATTTATTTTAATTTCATCTAATACGCTATTATTCACAAACTCTATGGGTTTCTCATTTTTATTTCCTCTTTACTTACAATCCTCTCAGGAATGGGGATTAAAGTTTTTTGTTTTTTAATTCATTCAATAAAATGAAAAATGATATGGATTTGTGTTTTTTCTTTTCATTTTCAATTTATTTAAATAAAGATCCCCTGGGTATGCTGGTTTATTATTTTAATTTTCTAATTTTTTAAAATTAACTAAAATACCCCAGGCACATGGATTTAGGTTATTGTTTTCTTTATTAATTTAGATAAATAAGCATTCCCCCGGGTACGACGGTTAATGGCTTGCGGTTTATTTATTTATGGCAGCATCCGGCTAGTTGGCCACACTGTCCCTGGCTAAGCTCGCAGCGCTATTCTCTCGCCCCTTTGGACCACCTTGTTCTCTATAACAGGAACTTTTCAAGCTGACTTGCTGTGCACAATATTTATGATAATTTGAAAAATTTAGATGAAATGTAAACATGTAATATACGAAAACGAGCGCAGAACGAGAATGAGCCCGAGCAGCGGGTAGACGTTCTGGTCAGTATTGATTTTCGATTAATTTTTTTCTTGAATCTGTTTCTATAATTCCAATTATTTTTGCATGATTTAAAACAGCTCGGCAAAGACTAAAAATGCTTTTCATTATTTCCGCTTAAATTAAAAATCGTAAAAGTTAGACAGTTTTTTTGCCGTTCCTGAAAAGTTTTTGTTTCGACACTTGTGAGGCTCTGAATTGAAACCATTCAGCAATATATACAAAAAATATTTTTTTTAGTAGATTTAGGAACATATAATAAGCAAACAATATAGGTCTAGACTCATAAAGCATTCTGATATGATAATACTAAGCTTACCTCCATAGCCTCGAATGGCAGTGAAAATAATCCAGGCGATTGCAATTGACCACATTGGTCTCGATATGGCACCGTAAGTAGTTTCCCAAATTATATCTAGTTCATAATGAGTGTCTGCTGAAATGCAGTAAGCACCTATGCAAAATAGAACGAAAAATGTTGCTACCAACCATCCAATGAAGACTGTAGTCTGTTAGAAAATTATAAAAAATAAATTTTTAATCAGAACATTCATCTAAACATTAACTAAATTTTTTTCTTACTGCAAAAGTAAAATCATACAAATAAATCAAAATGTACCTTACTCAGTTTTTCTGGCCCCCTGAGTACTATGAATCCAAGTAATACTCCAACAAGCCAAGGACTGGCTCTGGTATAAGTTTGTATGTACAAATTTGCAAACATTTTTAAAATAAGGTCAAAACTGAAAAGTAATAAATTCAATTGAACAGAGGCTCATAGGAGAAGAAAGTGAAAATCCTGAAATTTATGGAATAATTTGCGACCAGAAAGAAAATGTCTAGTTTGGCACTCTGAAATAAATGAAATACAACTTTTCTGCCTTTTAATGTTAAACTTATTTTCCTGCAGAATAAATAATTGTCACAAATGTTTTATAGATATATTTTTTTTGGATAGCGAACATATAAAATTATAAATTTAATAAAAATCTGACTCGAACTACATAATTTCAACAAACAGATTTTACAATTTATAATTTTGTATTATTGTACTTTACCAAAAACTCAACCTACAAAAATGTGTCATAATCGGTGGCGTAGCCAGGAGGGGGTGGGGGGG
>NC_046661.1:45180623-45186167 GCF_010883055.1 Belonocnema kinseyi | reverse complement strand
ATAATTTAATATAGTAAAATACAATAATTCGTTTCAAACCCTAGAGTCTTCTTTAATCAGCCTGGAATGAAAGAGCACGTTTTTAGGGGTCGTCCATTTACCATTGGGACAAATTTTTATCACTTAGCCTGCCCCTTCCCCCTTGTTGAAAACTTGGACATTTTACGACCACCCTCACTCTTCTGTCCACGTGGAATTATTTCACATTTTATGAAAATTTGGATATTCGTGGTATTCAAGAGCAACAAAGCCAAAAGGAGAGGTGAATTCGCGGAAAATTCGGGTTTTCTTGAAAAAAAAGCTTATTGATACAAGAAGAAATGAAGTCTAAACAAAAAGTAGTGCAAGGTTTCTATTTTCTCATGTTGGTTCTGAAAAGATATCCGCAGGGCTACGGAGAACATGCGTCGCCGTAGATTTTGGCTTCGAAACGCTAGCTCACAGTTTGTGACACTTGATAAACAGAAACTAGCACTGTTCTAAAAAGTCAGAGTCAACATGTAACAGGTTATTCAAGTTGGAAAGTCATCTGACAACTTAATTTTTTTAATGACTTGAAAAAAATTATTTTTCACTATAAGCATCTGTGGTTTTAAAATTTTCATCATAGAAGCCCTGCCAGGTCTAGGCCAGGTCAGATCTTCCAGGAAGAGCTTAAAACTGCTGATCTTGTCTAGTTAACCAGTGCCAAACCTGGGCCAGACCAGTCTATCAAGGTGATAGATAAGCGAGCCAAACTAGCGCCAGACCTGAGCCAGGTCAGATCTTCCAAGCTATACGGTCTAAGTAAATCTAGGCCTGGACCAGACCTTTAATCAGACTGCCAGGAAATTTTTTCACACGGAACAGAGTAAAGTCAAACAAAATTTTCGCTCTCTTCAAATCAGCTAAATGGAAAATTCACGCATAGACACATACTGGGATATGTACTGGGGTGAAGTGTTGTTGAATTGAGACCAAAAAAGTTTGATCAAAGAAATTTATTCGGATTCGAGAAAATGGATGTGGAAGTAGATAGTCAAGCTTGGTTGCGGGTAGCGATACAAGATTTAATTTTTATTATAAAAATAAAATAAAATCAAACTTACAAAATAGTAAGTTTCTCAATATGAGTGAATAAGTTTGATGTAAGTAATTTAGCCAATTCCAAGAAAATACACTGAGAATGTAGAGATTAAAATTGTATGAGTTTTCAAAATCGGCTTTAGATAGGGTAAAAACAGCAATTCTTGTCCCCTCCCCACATTGTTGGCAACGCTCCTTCCGATATTATGAAATAATAAAGGAATAGAGATAAATAGAAATTTAAAAAAACGGTTAATTTTGCAGGCATTTTTGCCTAATCATATGTATTCATCTTAAGCTAAATAATAACGTCTGTTTTCTACCATTAAAAACTTCAGCATTGTTTCCAGGAGGCCAAAAATTTTCAGGTTTACTAAAGAAAATGTTTAGATAATTGTAGTTTTCAATTTACCCCTAAAAACGTATAAATAATAGAAGTTATTATTTTCTTTACAGCAGATTTCGAGAAACTGTTAAAATTGTTATAAGAAAAATAACAAAGCTTTAACTATAATTTATTTAATAAATAATATGGGGTGCTAATGAATTTTCAATCTTAAGCACTGTGTGCAATTCTTGGCACCCCTCTGCAAACAATTGGGTTGTATGTTCTTGCAGTAATTTCTATCCCTGCTAATCGGATGAAGTATTGTTATGTTCGTTTGTTGTTTTGTAAAAGTTAGATGGAAAGACCGAAGCAAAGAAAAAAAACAATACTTTTAACCAAATTATTAGAGCTGTACTTAGAGGAATTAGGTAAATAATTATATTTAGAGATGTATGTTATTTAGTAATAAGAGTAAATTCGCAACTCAGCGATCTAGACTTAACCACAAATCAGTCTAATGTATCATTAACAAATAGTCTGTCTAACAAAATTACTGCCTGATTTATATTCAGAAAAAGAATCTTCGGATGTAATCTTCAACACTTCTTAAAATGTATGAAATAATAATAATAAGGTTTATTTTAATAGTGTCGTGAGAGCAGAAGTGATTTTAATCAGTTTTCAGGTAAGCATGTAATTAATGAAACATTCCACGAACCTACAGATTTCAGGTGCAAAGCAATTTTACCATAACATGTACAAGAACCTCCTTTAAAATGTGTAAATTACGGAAGCCCAAGAAGATATAAATAGAAAGAGTTAGTAAACAAACAGACTTTCAACTAAAAAAAATCAATCTTTGAATATTGACGATCTTATTATTTCTCCTCAAGGAATTTTAAAAAAAATTAAAAGCCAAACATACTAACAACAAAGAAAATCAGTTTTCGAAAAATACCGAATCTATTAATTCTACTGAGGCAGTCAAGAGTAGCCGAGGATCATCACCTAGGAATTTGAACCAAACAAATGCTGATAATTAAGTCATTTAAGCCAGATTATTTGTTTATAAATGAAAAATAATTGATAAAAAATATTTTTTCCCTATTAACTTCTTATATACTATTAAAGTTTAAGTTAATCTGATTTCTTCAACATTTCCTCTTCAAATGACTGGGGTGTCAATAATTGGGTCTACCCCTACCAATAATTACGTCAACCCTGCCAAGAATTGCATTTTTAGACTGAAAAGCTAATTTTAATGATTTTTTCCGTTTTTAATATATATTGAAGTAAATAAAGATTAGAATTTGATACCATATTATATTAGCACTGTATGTATTAGTATTACATTTATCACACATACAATTGTTGAAATTAATTTCATTTTCAAAGCCTGAAGTTCGCTTTAACCTGCCAACAACTGGGTAATTTATCCTAGCGATTAAAAAACAAATTCTTAGTTCTTTCCAAAAATAACTTTACAAAAAACTTTACCAAAGTGGCGCCCAAAAAAGGCATGAAAACGAAGAAAAATAGAAGATGTTGAATGAAGCAAAAGAAAAGTGAACGTACATATATAATTAAAAGTATGTCATAAGGACAAACGCAGAATTTCGCCGAAAGCGGGTGCTAATCTGAAAAACTGCACCCGATCCCAGTTTCAGCCATAACCACATCTCACTACCGTGAGACAGGTGGTAACAGTCTGTGACGGAATCAATACGCATATTTTTGACACGCAGAGATGCTTTTCGGGCTATTAACCAGTGACAGCTTGGCACTTCTAAGAGCGCTGATAATAAGGACGATTAGTTTAACAGAACATCTCAGGTACAATCGTCGCAACTCCCTTTTGATATATCTATACTTCTCTTTCTTTTCATTCTCCTTGGCTTTGATATTTTTGTCAGCTGGTGCCGAAAAGTCGATAATGAACATCGTTCGCTTCTCGAAGTCAAGGAGAACTATATCGGGCCACGAGTGTGCAACTGAAAAAATGGTCCAGAATATAAAGTTCAAGTATATGCGGCACTTCTCATTCTCCACGATTGACTCCATTTCCTTACGAGCGTTTAGCAGAGCAATATTAAGGATAATGCCTTAAACTTACAGAGATGGTAATAAATCCCTCTTTGTGCCGCATTGTGCCTTTATATGTTGGTCGTTCCCACTTGAGTTAGATAACTGGATAGTATGTGTGCTAGATGCTCCAGGTGTGCATGGCACCTCCTGCAGCTACTATCAGGAATGTCTTGGCTTAAACTGTGACAACGGTATTTTAAGGTGGAATAGACACTGTCTTGGCATGCCAAAATGAAACGCTCCGTGCCCGACTTCGATTCGCGTGACATAGGGAAAGCAAAAGTAGGGCCGGCACTCAAGCTGAAGGGGCCCTGGGACAAAAACAAAATGGGGCCCCCTTTTTTAATTAATTCTATGACGTTAATTTTAATAATCTTCAAAAGGACAGAAGTAAATTTTTCCACAAATAAAAAAAATGAATGTGTATATTCAGGGCGGACACGCTGGGGCTTACCAAAAAGTATGTCCAGGGATGGTCCCGAAAAAATTAACTCCCAAGCGGAGGTGTGAAAACCGTGCCGAAAGCTGAATGGCACCTGGGTGAGATGTCTAGAACGGTGACTCTGGGATACCGGGCGACCTCTAAGAGTAAGCAACCTTATCCTTGCAGGCAGGGTTCTACAAGGATAGAAGAACCCCTTTACCTAGCTTCACGCGGAAAGAATACCGGTAACACCAAACATCGTTTTAGTAATTTCGGTTTAAAGCAATAGAACGCGCAGGGCTCTGGAAAATGGGTCGGCCAACAATTCCGACCACTCTAGAGCCGGGGAATCCAATGAAGATAGAGTCAATGCGATGGATCGGCGGAATCTCAGGACATTTAGGTGGACGAAGCGACAAAATCACGATTAGCTAGAGTACTAAGATGCTAGGGTGGCCCCTGAAAGAGAGAGAGCTACATGGTACGACAGCATGCTCTGTGGTGCGAGAAACACCCAGAACGATCGCACATTTCACACCAACGTCTGCGAAACCATGCCGATCTACTTAAAAAATGGGCTATTTAAGCGAAGTGCCTACTTTACCACAGCCAGAACAAGCCGGCGACAGAGAAAGAGAGGTGACACTAAGGCCAACCGCGGGCAGGTATACAGTAAGACCGATACTTTATGACCCGGAGAAACATCAACACCCATGTTTCTCTCAAGCCTGAAGATCTGGCTGAAATGGATGACGAGCTTCGTGGACATTTTTCTGAAGATTCCGACCTCATGACTATCAATTGTTGGGTGTATAATGCTGCGATAGCTTTGGCCGATGAGAACCGTAAAACAAAACCAACGGTTGATCATAACACCAAAATACGCCTGCATCATCTCGCAATAAAGATAGACTGGACAAGACAGTAGGCGTCCCGCATTCAATGTGTGATTGACTACCTAACATCTGGCAGGAATTTTACCGTCAAGATTCGAAAGTTCGCGCGCGAACTCCGGATCCGTGATCACACACTAAACAAATCAAAGCTGCTTACCATCAGGCAGCATATTATTAAGAGAATACGGATACTATCTGGCGCTAAGAAGTCTAGAACGGAGAGAGAGGTGGGTCAGAGAAAACCAACAGTTTCTCTCTGACTCATCTCGACTCTTCTAAGACCCTCCAGTTACTGTGGACGATCCGCCCAAACCAAAGGAGGTCGAAGTATTTTGGAGAGAAGTATACGAAGTGCAGAATAAAATGGACGAATGCTTAGAAAATATAAATAGCTTTAAGGAGCTGTGTGATGCCCTCATAACACCTGATGAAGAATGCCCACTCATCACTACCTAACGGTATGGACTCCGGGACTAGATAGTATCAAGGCCTTCTAGTGAAAGAAGTTTCCTTCAAACCAAAAGCATCTGGCCTGTATTTTCACCTTATATTTAAAGTCGGGAGAGTCGATTTCCAAGCTTTCCCAGAGTCACCGTTTTAGACACATCACCCAGGTGCCATTCAGCTTTCGGCACGATTTTCACAGCTCCGCTTGGGGTTTAATTCCTTCAGGGCAATCCTTGGGCAATTGTCCGCCACTGCCGATTAATTTTTGTAACCATATTCAGCAGAAACCCTTGGTACAG
>NC_046661.1:45169635-45180523 GCF_010883055.1 Belonocnema kinseyi | reverse complement strand
AAAATAAGTTCCAGAAATATCAAGGCCAAAAGGTTGAAAAAAATCATCACTACGTTAAAATTGTAACTAATATTTTATATAAATTTTGTTTAAATTTATATTATCAAAAAATCATACTATGAACCATTCTTTTGCCATATTGTTTGATTTATGAAGATCTATTGATTCAATAAATTTATTTCTTTTTAAATTGTTGGTAACATAGTAATGTACTGCAACTCTTTCGTACTCCTTATTAATCAGCAGTCTTGTTTCCGTAGCTCTTGAAACGCAAAATTTTAATTTATTCACGTTTGAAACGTGAAAGACAGTTTATTTTAGGCAAAAATGCTTAGAAAAATTGATATTTTTTAAGCAATCATACCCTAGAGTTAAGTAATGATTATTAAAAATGGTATTTATTGACCGTAATTACACTATATCTGCTCTAAGAACGTTAGTCCTTTCTAGAAACGGCTGGATTTCATAGAACATGTTAAGATATAGGCAACATTTTCAATTAAATTCAAATAAACATTATTTTTGCTTGATTCGGAATACTATTAGTGTTTTCTATTCGGTTTTTCGAATTTTTAAATCAAGAGAACTTTCTACGCGCAACAAAATTGTGGCGCAGTGTTTCTAAGTAAAATTTTTTAGAATGTCAAACCAGAAAATCTTAGCCATACACGAAATGGTCAAATGAGTTGTTATTATATCATTTTTTTAATAAGAAATTGCACCACGTCGATATATGTATCAAAATAATTTTTTGCTGAACAAAATAGAAAAAATTGTTTTATTTTAATTTCATTTTTTGTACTACTGTAGGATGTCATTAGGCAGATATTTTTTCTGCTTGACTAAATTAATTACATTAATATGAGAGATGAATAAATTTTTTCAAGGGCATAAAGAGAATATCTTCTGCTTTGCGATTTAATAAACATATTGCATTATCATTTTTAAGACTGCTATTCATTTTCTTAATCAATTCACATCTTCCCTTATTTCTTTCTTAATCACTTTGATTTTGTCCAAAAGGATTGACAATTGCGTTTTTTACATAAAAATATTTGTATCCTCCCGAGTCAAAATATAATCCCTACTTTGACACTCTTCACGCTAATATTTGTAGGGGCTAAGGTTTTGAAGTAAAGGATACCTGAGTCGAAATATAGGGCCTACTTTGACACTCTTCACGCTAACATTTTTAGGGGTTAAGGTTGTAAAGTAGAGGATATTCCCATACCATTTTTGCCCCTACTTTAGCGCTCTTATGGGCACAAATTTCCAAATCTTCAATTTGGGGCGTGAAAATAGAGGCTTAGTTTTTGTTTCTAATTTAACGCTCCACACTCTACCTTCTTGTACAGAATGAAATTATTTGACGAAAAATTAACAAAATTAGAGCCAGAAAAAGACTTAATGACATTTGCGTAATATTTCAAGTTATTTTGCGCACGGAAAAAAATATCCATTAAATTTTATAGAACTAATTCTATAGTAGAGGATACGCTGGGTAGTTTAATAAAATTTAAAATCGTCTTTGTTTTACATTGCGTTGAACTAGTTCCGAAACTGTAGAGAATAGTTATATAAAATTATAACCGATTTTTCGCCACAAAAAATTAATCTTTTGTATTATTATATTATTACTATTATATTCTAATATTTTTTCACATGTTTAAGCACATAATTATTTAACTATTACACAATCACTACACTATTTATAATCGCACGCTGTGAAAATTTTTATTCACCGCGGGTTCGAACCCTATATGTTTCGCATTCCTAATGCCTAAAGCCTCTGGGCTAGCCTCACTTGAATTATGAAAAGAAAAATCTAAAATATGACATACAGCTGTGCAAGGCCATCTGCAAATTTTTGTGACTCATTCTGTAAAAAATATTGCTACGCCTTTAATTATATATCTACTAATATTTTAGGTTTTAGAAATACTACAAATTATTATTGTATATTTTATGTACTTAAACGAGATTTAAACTAAATCCAAAAATATTTTAAGATATTTAAAAAAAAAAATTTAATTCAATATATATTTTCAGAAATTTAATAGATTTTAAAGGATTTCCACAAATTTCCGAAGATTTTAAAAGATTTAACAGACTTGAAAGAATTCAAGAACATTATTTATATTTTAAAATCTTTAAACTTTTAAAGTCTTTAAAATCTCTTGAAAATTCTTGTACTTTTCGAATTCTTTGAAATAATTTGAACTCTTTTGAAATTCATTTATGAACTTTATTCTTTTTTAATTTAAATGAATTTTTATATCCCATTAAATTATTTCGAAATTCATTAAGATCCTTTTAAGCACTTGAACATATTTTGTAATTACACAATAATACATAAACTCTTTTGAAATTTCTTAACATTTTTAAAAATCATTTGAATAATTTGGAATCTTTTAAAACTGTAGAGCGCAAAGAGAAATTGAGAATATGTCTGAATATTTGTGAATATTTCAAGATATTTTGCAATATCAAAAATATTCAAGATTATAAAGAATATCAAGAATACCGAGAATATTGAAATAATACGGGTATGTAAATATTTAGTGAATGTATCAGGAATCTTGGACTGATCGACCCCTCGGAATATAAAAATAAATTGGTTTAAAAATATGACATTTTGAAGAAACAATTTTTTGTTTTAAGTACATGTTACATCCATATCTTTGGTATATATTTATAACCATCGGCGATCTCATTAATAGTGCTTACAAGTAAACTGTAATCAACTTCGGTTTTTTGGAGAATAACGTACGAATAACAATCATCGCTGACTAAATCCATTTGAAATCAGCAGGGACCTACACTTGAAATCGCAAAATTTCTCGAGAGCGAAATATATTGTTTTTCAAAGGAAATTATACATTTTTTAATGTTTTCAGAATTTGAAGAAATTTGGTTGAATTTGGAAAAGTTTAATGAGCAATTTAAAAATTATTAGTTTTTATGTAATTTGATTTTAATACAAATAATTGACATTTCAATTTAGTTTTCAATGTCAAATTGTCAAATCCTAATCGCTTTGAACTTATAATTGTTTAAATTCAAAAGTTTGCAACTTTTAATTATTTAATTTTGAACGTTTTTAAGTATAAATAATTTCCAATGATCTTATCTTAAAATATTCAATTTTTAAGGTTTTACATCACTCTATTTTCTAAAATTTTAATCTGAAATCATTCAATTTCGTGATTCTTCAATTTAAAAGAAAATTGTGGGTAAGGAAAATCTATTCCTTAAGAATCTGTGGTAATTAATTTTGAGTTCTTTTTTGTGGTACCGAAAAAACTCAATGCAGTAGATTTGTATATTTCCTACCTTTTTCTTTTGACATTTCTTTTCGTGGGTTTCATACCTTTTTCGTGGGGTTTTAGATCTGGGTTCTTTATAACTATCTTTAAAATCTTGGTGCTGGTTTGCATTAAGGTAAACTTCTTTCCTCTTGAAGCCATTTCGATGTTATCACTTTAATATTTATTATTTAAAACCAATTAAACTGTTGCTTTCACAAAGTGGGGTGATGGAATTTTAGAGGAAACAACAGAGTATCTGCCACGAGGGCGCAGGCGTCGAGGTAACGACGCCACATATTTTGTGCGTTAAAATTTAAGAGCGTTAAAAGAGAATTTAAAAATTCTACGGAAAATATGGAGCTTTAAAGGAGAAATAAGTAAAACTCAAGAATATAGAGGCAAAGCGTTCAATGTAGGGGCTCAACCTTATACAGAAGCAAAATACAATGAAAATATCTTAAGGAGTGGCTACGTACGAGCTAGTAGAATAAACAGCCGCAAAGTAGGGACAATACTTTCACTCGGAGCGTCAAAGTAGGGCCTATATCTCGACTCGGGGCTCTTTAAAAAAAAAGCCGAATATATGCTCTGTATAAAAAAAAGTCTGAAAAGAAAAAATGTTAGTTTTTGACAAGTATAAAAAGGACCTACTACTTTTTAATTAGTCGTGTTTTTTATGTACAAATATTGCAATTACTAGATTAAATAATATCACAAATAGATTACTTTCAATCAATTTCTAATAATATCTTTATTCGTACATGGGTATATTAAAACCAGTACTGGCAGTAGATCCTTATTCTATTTGCAAAAAACAAACTTTTTTTCTTTATACTTCTTTTATACAGTGCATAGATTTGGAGATAATCACACTTGAAAAAGCGATGCTTTTAACGACAAATTCCATAACATCTGAATGGCTTAATAAAAATAGATTATGTTGCACTTATTTTAAAGAAGATAAAAATATTTTAATGCAAAACGCGATATTAATCATCTTTTTGGACAAAGTCAAGGGGATTGGAAAGGTTTTGCTTAATACTTTTAAACCGCGTTGGATTTCTTTAAGAAAAATGCATTTTCGACGGAGATATAAAAATTTGAATATTGACTGATTTTTTTCCAGAAACTTTGGCACTCAATTGTAAATAACTCTTGAATAATTATAATGCTAAATCTTAAAAATGTTAATAATAAATCGAATATAATTGTCGCATAATTAGATCTACGTCGTTATTGTCGACGATTTTTGTATGGTCTTCTCACCTTTCCCAAAATCTGATCAATATTTAGACCATATACACAATTGTTACAGATACCTAGGTCCAACATAAACTCATGAATCTCTTACAACAGTTCACACACGCGGAGGAAATTGGGTTTAGAAAGTTTACCGAACTTTGAGGCATAATTGGGATATATGGACCAAAAGAAGAATGTTTCACATTATTATAATAATTTGTTTCTTGCAAAATGTTAAAAAATAAATGACAGTTCGGTAAACTTTAATAACCCAGATTAAAATTTTCAAATGTGCAGTGAAGATTTTCAAAATTAATCATTAATGCACGTGGTGCAATTATTAAAAAATATTCTGTCACACATTCAGGAAAAATTGGATAAAGATTCATGCTTGTAAAGTAATGATTGCAAATGTAAAGTTAAGCAAAATTTAAATTATGCAATGACAATAATTCCCTCAAAATCGGTTACAGAATAATAAATTTCTGTTATTCTTTCTATCTAAAAAATGTATTATTCACCCAAAGGTTTGGTAAAGTTTTAAATGGATTCTAGAGAAAAATTAATTTTGGTTATGATATAATCTCCTGCATGTTTTATGAAATTTTGCCCACTGTGAACGAGCTTTTCATTTTTGCTACGTTAGACTTTATGCGTCAGTTTGGTAAACCGATAATCGCGCAGTATCTTCCATCGCCTCCTTAATCTTTCAGTATCGTATGCAAGTAGTGAGCATCTCGAAGATATTCACCAATTTTCTAATTTGGAAAAAGGTGTTGAATTTTTTAATTACTTGCAGTCCTCATTGTCATTTAGTATTTATTAATGAATATTAGTTTGTAAAATTGCAAAACAAAATGAGATTTTATTAAAGTAGAAAATTAAAAATTCAATTACCATGAATCGAAGTTGACGCCCCTGCCGTAAGCCTCAGTGCTGCCATTTTAGTCGTTTTTGTCATGTTAGAGGTTATCCTACTAAATTTATAGCTTTTTCTTTCCTTAAGTGGGATGAAAAATTGTTTTCCATGTATTTAGTAGAAGAACTGGGTTTTATTAAATTATGAGGCCTCTACAAATCAACTTTAAAGACCTCACTGAATCCCCCTTTGGTTCCTTCTTAAAAATCTCAACAAAAAAAACAGCAAGATCAACTTTTAAATTGTTAAAATTCGGATTCTACTTTAAAATTTACATTAGAAACGCACGAAGTAATCGCAATATTTTTTCTTTTAGCGTTAAAAACTTTGAAAAATAAAATACCTGACATTTACATGGGCCAAAGGCGGCTTCAAGTGCATCTTCTTTTAGTAGCAATTAAAATTCGTTCCGTCGGTAACTTTAAACATTTTGTCTGGATGCTAGCGCCAAGCAGTGGATAACTTGAGAAACAACGCTGCGATGCAAGTGGGAGAATTTTATTTTTAAACTTCACGCGCAACATACTACGTAGAGCGCTACGAAAGTTTTGCAGTACGCGAAACCTATTGGAAGAAGAGAAATGATCCTTGCTTCATTAGAAAGAGCGTCAAAAATTAGGTAGGAAGAGGAAACCTGTTGACTCAGGTCTCAGTACAGTCTAAGGACGCAACCCGGAACGATTGAGAAATGGCGTCGTGGGCAAAGGAAGAATATCGTGCGATAATTCGTTACAACTTTTCTCGCGGTTTAAGTGTAGACCAAAGTTTTTGAGGAAATGTCTCCGGTATTGGGTAAGGACTGTCCATATCGCACAACAATTTTCCGATGGTACAAACAGTTAGAAAGGGGAAATTTCGGTCTCGCGGACGACTCGCGCTCAAGTCGCCCGCCGAAAGTGGTGATATCGGAAAACATTACGTCTGTGAATAATCTACTAAATGATAATAGAAGAATCACGTACCAGAAGATAGAGCAAATGTTACACATCAGTGCATCAGCAGTCCATCTAATTCTGCATGAACATTTACATGTAAGGAAGATTTGTACTCTATGGATACCACATGCTTTGACCGAGGAGCAAATCACAAACAAGATTTGGCTGTTTGAGGATGAGGATGCTCCATTGGAGATGCGGAAGTCTCGATCTGTAAACAAAAGAATGATTGCAGTATTCTTTGGGAAACGCGGCATTGTGGGTAGGGTCGTACTGCAAAACCAGCGTACAGTCACCTCTTTCTGCTACACTCAGGTATGTTTACCCCAAGTCATAAACCAACTCAAAAACAGGCTGAAATCTTGAATGAGCACCTGGCTACTTCACCACGACAATGCACAGGCTCACAAAGCGAAGGTCACAGTAGCTTTTTTGGTCAAATCTGGACTGCCTATTCTACATCACCCTCCTTACAGTCCACATCTTGCTCCCTGTGACTTTGGTTTGTTTCCGGAAGTAAAAAAAATAAGTAACAGAGCGTCGATTTACTAACAAAACTGACCTTTTGACGGCGTCGGACCAAGCATGTGCAGATCTTCCAGAAGAAAAGTGGCAGGGTTGGTTCGATGACCGGTTTCGACGTATGGAAAAGTGTATTCACTGCGGTGGAAAGCACTTCGAAAAACTATAAAAGGTTCGTCTGTATTGCAAAACTTACGTAGCGCCCTATGTACTTGAACTATTATGGATGCGCTTGAAGGCACCTTCAGCAGAAGTTATTGAAATTTAAAAAAAATTTTAACGCTGTATAAAAAAGTATTGCGATTACTTCGTGAGTTTCTAATGCTGCAGAGCTGTGCATAGGTAAAAAATTTAATTTTTGACAATTACTCAACAATTATAAATTTTTTATTCCAGAGAATAAAATATATTTCTGTAAAATCTAACAAAAAATGTATAGTATCGGGGAAATCCAATGAATCTAGCCACTACTTAGATTTAGAATTTAAATGGTAAAATCAAAATTTCAGTTGAATAATACGGTACCATTTAATTGAATTGAAAATAAATCAATTTAATTAATTATTAGCAACAATTATTCAGACAAATTAATTAAATTTTTTATATCTTGCAAATTGGTAATTATTGAATTTAGAAAAATTAGAATTTAAAACTTTACTTAGTATCTTAAAAATCATTCAAATTAAAAAATGTTATTTATACATCTTTAAAATTAAAAAGTTTTTAATTTTTTTAATTTGCCGTTGAAAATGATGCAAGTTTCACCATGAAAACAGTTTCAATTCTGATGAAGCACAATACAAATTTCTTCAATTTGGAAGATCTAGACTTGAAAACTTAAGTTTAGTTCTTCAAAACTATCCAGCATTTTTATTTATACACTTTTAATATTGTATAATCTTTAATTGTGACTATTTGAAATTGAATTATGTAATAAAAACATTTGAAACTACATGATAAATTGCATGAAATTAAAAATTAAAGTACCTATTAACAAATTTCTCATATGATCCAAAACTCTTTGCCCTTAATCTCTCCCTTTCTACTGTTTTTTTGCATTTCCCCCTTTTTTTTCTCGCGCTTCGGTTTACCAAATACTTCCTCGTCTGACTTCCCACTATCCATCAAATTGATGTAACTTGCGTAAACTCTTTCGCAACTGTACTACCTCACCCTGCTACCTGATCTTCTCCCGTGCTGCTCTCTACCTAACCTGCCCTCTCACTGCTACTCATCTGCACCGGTTTCCCTACCCTGCTTCACACGCCAAACAAACTAACCTCCCAGGCAATCCACAAACTGACTCAAACACTCAAAATATCGCTCAATTTTTCAATTCTATTATTTTTTTCACTCAAACTCTCACTCAAACACACTTCATTCAACCAGAGATGAAGTGGGAGATAGCCGAGATAGTGGAATAAGAGAATTTGAAAAACAGGCACGCATAACTGCGCCCTCTTGGCGGATTACCTAAGAGTTACTTTGAAGACACAAGTTGCGCATCGGTAAATGACGAAAATTAGCAATTTCTGAAATGATTTACCAATTAAGTTTCTGCTCAATTAGTTACCACAAAGATATCTTTGTTGCCGATCTGAAAGTTTCGAAAGACTTCGGTGGTCTTCTATTTATATCTCGATCCCCATTAGAAAGAAATTTAAAAAATTGGTGATTTTGATGTTTCGAGTTATTCTTAATTTCATGCACGAGTCGATTTTGAGTTTATGTTTTTCAAGTGTATATAATATGGATATTATTACTACTATATATATTATTGATGTTAATATTATAATTATAAAATATTATATTAATATTATTAACTATTTGACTATTTTTAAATATAAATAGTTCAACTTTCTACTAAAACATTTCGTTTTCTGCAAAGAAAAAAGATTTTGAATAAAATACATGAATTAAAAAAAATTGTTTTAATTATTTCCAACAAAATAGCTCAATTTTTAAACAAAAATTTAAATTTTTATCCAAAAGGCTGAATTATATACTAAAAAAAACGGAATTGCTTTAAATTATTGAAATTAATTGAAAATGTTTGGAATGTTTTAAAACATCCAGTAATATTAAAAATCCTCTGAAATCTCTTGAAATTTTGCAATGCTCTTGAAAATTCTTTGCAATTTTAAAAATACCCTAAAATATTTTAAATCCTTTAAAATCTCATACTAAATTATTAAAATCAATGGAAAATACCTTGGAATCTATTTAAATATCCTAAGATATATGAAATCCATTGAAATCTCATATTGAAATACTGTAATAAATTGAGAATTCCTTGGAACCTTTTAAAATACTCTTAAGTATTTTGAAACCATCAAAATATTTCGAAACACCTTGACATTTTTTCAAGATTTATAAGGTACTTTGGAATTTTTTAAACAGCCCTGATATAATTGTTCAAATTCTTTGAAATTCCTTTAAATTATAAAAATGAATTGAAAGATTCATTGACATCTTTTTAAATATCCTCAAATATTTAAAATCCTTTTAAATCTTTTAAAATCTCTTGAAAATTCCTTGAAAGTTTTAAAAAACCCTAAAATATTTCAAATCTTTCATAATCTGATACTACATTATTGAAATCAATTGAGAATTCCTTGGAATCTGCTCAAATATCCTAAAATATAATAAATCTTTCAAAATCTCATATTAAATTACCGTAATCAATTGAAGATTCCTTGCAAAATTTGGAAATCCTCTCGAATATTGCAATAACTTGAAAATATTTTGACCTACCTTGACCTCCTTCTTAAGATTTTTAAAGTACTTTAAAATTTTTGGAAATTCCTTAAAATTATAAAAATAAAATGAAAATCCTTGACATCTTTTAAAACATCTTCAATTATTGACAATCTGTTGAAATCTTTTAAATTTTTTAAAGCTCTTGAAAATTCCTTGAAATTTGAAAAATAACATGAAATATTCCAAATCGTTTAAAATCTCATATTAAATTACTGTAATCAAATGAAAATTCCTTGAAACCTTTTAAAATACTCTCAAGTACTTCAAACCTTCAAAATATTTTGAAACACCTTGACACCCATTAAAGATATCTACCATGCTTTGAAATTGTTTGAAATAACTCTGCTAAAATTGTTAAAATTATTTGAAACTCCTTTGAATTATAAAAATAAAATTTAAAATTCCTTGACATCTTTTAGAAAACATCCGCAAATTTTTAAAGTCCTTAAAAATCTTTTGAAATCTCTTGAAATTTTTAAAACATTCAGATTGAAATTTAGAAAAAAGAAAAATTTCAAAACGTTAAATATTGTAATTTTGTAGATTATAGAGTTTTGAAAATGGAATCAATACAAATTCAAAACTTTCGAAATCTTATTTTCAACTATGAAATATAAGTAATTTTCCACTTGATGGAATTCACGTCTTCAAAATTTGAATTGTAAACTTAGAAGTTTATTAACAAAAAATTATGAATCATAAATAAATTGAAAGTGTTGAAAATTTAAAAGTATTTCTAAAAAAATATATGTATATAGATAATTTTATAATTATATAAAAAATCGTTTTAGAAATAGTTGAACTTTAACTCGAGTAATATCTATTATCAACTTGATTTAATACTTTGACTAATCTACAAACCTTAAAATTTTTAACATTTTGAAATTTTTCTGTTTTCTAAATTTCAGCCTGAAATAACTTCATTTAGAGATTGCCCAATTGAAAAACGTAGATTTAAATTTTGAACGCTTTCAATTAATTCATTATTATTAATTTTTTATATATAAACTTTCTAGTTTACAATTCAAAATATTTTAAAAGAGGTAAAGAAATCCTTAATTTGTTTTTATAATTTAAAGGAATTTCAAAGAAATAAACAAGTAGATTTCAAATTATTTATGTCTTACGGTCCAATCGTAAATCGAAAAAATAAATATGAGTCAAAAAAACATGTTCTTCGAAACTCAGATATTTATTTAATA
>NC_046661.1:45167846-45169535 GCF_010883055.1 Belonocnema kinseyi | reverse complement strand
CTTCCTGCTCTAATTCTATTTCTTCCGAGGAGATGCTCGCTCCACTAGCCATTAATAAAATTCAAATTTTCCCGCCTTCTATCTTCCCTGCCTCTATCGCTGTTGTTACCTGTCACGCCTTTCTTTGTCGCTACCCAACCCTGCTACTACCAATCCGTCAACACAGTCTTCCCAACCTGTCACAAATCTCCAAACAAAGTTCCACACAAATCTGTCTCAATCCTCCAAAATATCTACCTTACCTTTACAATCTCACAATCCCACAATTAGATCTCTCACCTCCACACCCTTCCACACACTTCCACAATCCACTCACCTCAAATTTCACCACAATATCAGAAAAACTCAGCATCCACAATTCCCACTACTTTACACTTTCATACCGGGAACGGAAGTCCTTAAATTACTTTAAAACCTTTATAAAATTTCTACACCTTCGAAATCTCTTTTGAAATCATTCAGTTTTCCCAAAAAATCTTTTAATTGTCCTGAAATCTTCTGGATTTTCTTTCGTGTTTTTAAAATCAAAACACAATTATTTAAAAGATTAAGATATTCCAAGTTTTTTGCCCATTATGTATTTCATTTTTCTTACCTATTTCAAAGCTTGAAAAAGTTTATAAATTGTCTACAACGATAGAAAAAAAATTAAGAACAGAGTTATTTCCTATAATATTAGAAAACCCATTTGCAATTACATTTTCTTTTGAATCAATAATGTTTAGAAACAGTTGGAAAAGATTTGATCATGAAATGAAATTACTTAATTGAAAATTTCCATTTACAAGATTGATGTTGCGGTAAACTCGTAATATTTATTAATAGACTTAATTACAGAAGGTTTACTTAAACAGTGTTTTTTTTTGAGTGACTCGCAGAATTCTTAGAAATTGAAAAAATCAACTGCAAGAATAAAAAACGAACATATATATCTTATTTTTTTCATATCTTACTTTGTTTATTAAATCATTAATATCCAGGGGCGAACTGGGCCTATTGTTCCTATTAATAACAGTTAATATGCATAAATATATTAAATTGTATGCATATTTTAAAACAAATGTCATATTAAATTAACGCAAACAATCAAAAATTCCTTGGAACATTTTTAAATACTGTCAAATATTGCAATTCCTTGAAAATATTTTGACACACCTTAAACTTTTTTTTAAAGATTTTCAAAGTACTTTTGAATTTTTTTAATTAACCATGCTAAAAATTTTTTTAAATCTCTAAAATTTCTTAAAATAATAAAAATATGTTGTAAATTCCTTGACATCTTTTAAAACATCCTTAAATATTTAAAATCTTTTGAAATCTTTCGAAATTTTCTTGAAATTTTGTAAAGCTCTTGAAAATATATTGAAATTTTAAAAATACCATGAAGTATATCAAATCCTTGAAAATCTCATATTAACTTACCATAATCAATTGAAAATTCCTTGGAATCTTTTTAAATTTTCTCAAATTCGTTAAATCCTTTAAAATCTTTTGAAATACCTAGAACTTTTTTTTAAAGATTTCTAAAGTACTTTTGAATTTTTTTAAATAACCCTTCTAAAACTTGTTTATTTGTAAAATTATTTAATGAAACAAATCAATCCTTTCTTCGACCGTTGATATTTATTGATTTCAAATTATTTATGTCTTACGGTCCAATCGTAAATCGAAAAAATAAATATGAGTCAA
>NC_046661.1:45163918-45167746 GCF_010883055.1 Belonocnema kinseyi | reverse complement strand
ATTAAAAAAGTGAGCGAGGAAGTCTGAGCTACGACAAACTTCAAGCGAACGAATATTCCGCCAATGTATTGGCCAACTTTTTGGAAAATCTCAATTCGATTTAATTTTTAGTTCCATAATTACAGTGAGTTTATTAAGAGCTCGCGACGCGACACCACAGGATTTTTTAGGGGACGCCGCCTGAAGCCTGAAACATTGCCCTTGCCCATCCTTTGTTTTGTCCACTTGCTTAAACTAGTCAGCGTTCCGGCGGTGTCTCCTGAAAAATCCTGTGTTGTCGCGTTGCGACAAATTGTAATGTCTGTAAATAGAGACTCAGGTTCATTTTTCAAGAGCTATCTAACTATATTTTTGGTTTTTTCAAATTTCGAATTTCACTTTTGATACCTCACGTCACAGCATGGACAATACTTTTACTCTTTCTCGAGCGCCTGTCGCCTTCTTGTCCAGAACTCCTCAATTGTCAAAATATTTTTAATTTGTACGAAAACCTGAATGATTACATTCTGATTTCAAATCGTAGATTTCAAATTATTTATGTCTTACGGTCCAATCGTAAATCGAAAAAATAAATATGAGTCAAAAAACATGTTCTTCGAAACTCAGATATTTATTTAATAGAAAAAACTCCTTTTGAAACTTTCTGACGTTTCGGTACACATGCATACCTTTTTCAAAGGTTCTTAACCTAAATAATTATATTAAAGATTAGTAACTTAGGTCTGAACAAATATGATGGATAATTACGTAGATTTAAATACATTGTTACCTGAGTTGATGATGGTTTAAAATAGACAAACAGATCAATTTTCAGTCAAAAAAGTAACATTTAAGTCAATTGTTTTTTAAAAAATTACTTAAAATTCAGTCATTATTAGAAGTCTCAAAAAATTTTCGAGACTTCAATCGATTAGAACTACATTTTTTTTAATATAATACGAGAAAACAAATTAGCGTAGGTTAGGACGGACGAACAGAAATTGACAGTTTCAGAAATACATGAAGAATACGTAATGTACGATGATGTAATAGGCAAGTTTCCATTGAAAACCACTGATGTGGAAGCGCGTAATTGAGTTTAAATTTGAAATAAGAAATTTAAAAAATGTGTATATGTACACATCCATACATATGCATACATATATACACATATAGCATACATACATATACACATATATGCATATAGAGATGATTAATATTAAAAACATTATTTTATAATACTCTCATAAATTTTATTAATATTTAGAATTTCAGTCTGTAAATTAACTGAAATCTTACGATATTTGTTTATAAAAATAGACTCAATAATACGTCGTTGATAAGTATTTTTTTCTGTAGCTAATATTTTAATACGTTTAAAATCAAGATCAAAGTAATGATTGAAATTCCAAGAATGTTGCGACAGACCTGTGTTAAAATTCCCAACTTCACAATCTCTTTTGTGTTCAGCAATTTTAGTTTTTAATCTCCTGCCAGTTTCACCTATATAAGCTTTATTACAACATTTACATTTAATTTAATAAATAACACCATATAAGTTTTCAATGGAATCTACGTCCTTTCTTCTTGACAAATAATTATCTAATGCATTAGTGTTTTTAAAATAAACATTGATGTTAAATTTTTTAAGTGAATTTCTTAATCTTTCTGTTGGGACCCTAAACTGACCTGTCCTTCCAACATTCCTGCAGTTATTCGACAGATCTAGCTCTATGCCAGTCGTGTACTTGTTTACGGATTCGTACCACTGTGGAAACTCAACAATAAAGTTGCGATATCTACGGATATCGCCATAAATGATAAATAAGGGTTTGTTTTATTAATTAGACCCGTCATATTTTGGCGATCCTGCCAGGATAGTCCGAGACGATTACGATCAAAGTCGGCTATCTTTGAAAAGAATAGTGGAATCTTCGATTCAGTGGATTCACAAGTGATCCTTAATATTTGAAAAAATAGTGAAGTGAATTTATAAGTGATCTTCATTAATATACGGTGATATTTTCGCTGGGAACCACCGGAAAACACGTACTCGGGCCGAATTAAGTAAGTTCGACCGTGATTCCGTGGGTGAAAGTCCTAGAAAAGGTGAGACATCACCCAACCAAGTTGGGAACGAGGGATACCATAACGTCTGTCTACGAGTCAGCGCTTGACACCCCTCAACCCTTCAACTTTTACCGTAAGAAGCAACAACGAAACATCAATAGATTACGCTTCGAAGGCTACATTGATCAAAAGAGACACGACAAGTAAGTTTTGTTCATCTTCTGTGATTTTGTATAGATTCCTCGTTAGGCGGTATAATTCGGTTACTCTTAAAATAAAAAAAAAAATTTTCGATAAAAACAGCAGCAATATGTCCACGATAGAAAATTCCCAAGACAATTTCCAAAACACTTCCCAAGACAATTCCCAATTATCTTCAGCACTCCTTAGCAAAATCCTCGAGAGGCTCGAATCAATAGAAATAAGGCAAAAATCCCTTCATACAAATGTGAACAAATTAAATAAAGAAAATTTTAAACGCGTTGAGGAAATTAAAAATCTGGCTAGAAAAGAGGACCAACTCATAACGGAAGATGATGAGGCTAGTTCTCGTTCCGGGAATTCAGAAAGTTCATTGGATAGCTCGGACGAAAGCGAAAGAAAGAATGCAGGTCCCCTTTATCCGGTAAATCAGCTGGAACGGGCTCAAAAGTCTTTGCAGGACATTCCCCTAAGGAATGCGAGCTCCCTCAATTTAGTAGGTCAGGAAATGCAGTTTCCAAATGCTGCACAGGGCGTGCCACTAAGGAATGCGAGTCCCCCGAGTCCAGTAGTTCAGGGCGTGCAGGTTCCAGACTTTACGCAAAGCATACCGCCAAGGGACCTGGGTCCTTGGAATCCAGTATGTCAAGCCGTACAAGCTGCCAACACTACGCAGTGCGTGCGGGTTTCAGATTTAGTACCTAGCTCGGAAAATCAGCCGAGAAGAATAGAGATCCAACAACAAAGAGTAGACACTCTTGTACCTGCGAAGGAAATCATTCGCACCGTAGAAACACTTAATGGACGAGATGACGTTGGTACACAGGATTTTATAAGCAATCAATCCGTCACGTTTCAATTAATGGCTATGAAGATTTATATCAGACACTACAGATAAATTTGGGTTCCGGCACATCTATAGAAATGTGTCGCACAAAGGTAGATTCTTGTAGGCAGGGTACCGACAGCGTGCAAAATTACAATCAACGTTTCGGGAAATGCCTCAATGAACTTTATTACGCGGTTCAATCGGAACATAGTGGGCCGATCGCGCGTGAAGCAGCTCTTCAAATTGAGGAGAAATCCGCGATAAAGCGCTATATTATGAATCTTCGAGACGAGATCGGGATTCAAGTTAGACCTTTAAAACCGCAGTCTATCAATAAGGCTCAAGAAGAAGCCCTCGAAACTGAGGTGTGGCTTCAAAAAAATCTAAGTTTAAAATCCAGACCACCCTCCGACCTCCTCAACGCGCAACACTGCCTACACAGGTAACCCCTCGCTACACGACGTCGAATCAGCAGTCCAATCCACCCAACCAAAATATGCCCCTTGCACAGAGAATGCAGCTGCAGTGCTCGAATATGGAAAGACCGATACAACACCGAATTTATTTGACTCAAGAGGAATATCGCGAAAATCAAGAAAATTCACACGAAAATTTAGCGAATCCACAGACCGAATATCTTACGTTTGCGGAAGACTTCAATCAGTTCTATTACGACCAGGAGGATTTCAGCGTGATATCCGATTACTCGTTGATTCAGGATCCTCAATAAATTTATTAAAAGAATCTTG
>NC_046661.1:45158358-45163818 GCF_010883055.1 Belonocnema kinseyi | reverse complement strand
AATAATTTTGAGCGAATGTTCTACAACTTTTTAAAACATTAAAAAAAATTGTAAAACAAAAATCTGAAAAATTTTAAGGTAATTTTTATAATTTTGCACAATGAAAAAAATAGGAATAAAATAGGTCGTGAGACTTGGCCAGAGGTGTGATTTATCGCGTATATTCTGGGAGCTGGTGTCATTTTTAGTTGACGGATATTTAAATATCCTAAGATATATCATATCCATTGAAATCTCATATTAAATTACTGTAATCAATTGAGAATTCCTTGGAACCTTTTAAAATACTCTTAAGTATTTTGAAACCATCAAAATATTTTGAAACACCTTGACATCTTTTCAAGATTTATAAGGTACTTTGGAGTTTTTTTAACAGCCCTGATACTACATTATTGAAATTAATTGAGAATTCCGTGGAATCTGCTCAAATATCCTAAAATATAATAAATCTTTCAAAATCTCATATTAAATTACCGTAATCAATTGAAGATTCCTTGCAACATTTTGAAATCCTCTCAAATATTGCAATACCTTGAAAATATTTTGACCTACCTTGACCTCCTTCTTAAGATTTTTAAAGTACTTACAATTTTTTTGAAATTCCTTAAAATTATAAAAATAAAATGAAAATCCTTGACATCTTTTAAAACATCCTCAATTATTGACAATCTGTTGAAATCTTTAAAATTTTTTAAAGCTCTTGAAAATTCCTTGAAATTTGAAAAATAACATGAAATATTTCAAATCGTTTAAAATATCATATTAAATTACTGTAATCAAATGAAAATTCCTTGCAACCTTTTGAAATGCTCTCAAGTACTTCAAACCTTCAAAATCTTTTGAAACACCTTGGCACCCATTAAAGATATCTACCATGCTTTGAAATTGTTTGAAATAACTCTGCTAAAATTGTTAAAATTATTTGAAACTCCTTTGAATTATAAAAATAAAATTTAAAATTCCTTGACATCTTTTATAAAACATCCGCAAATATTTAAAGTCCTTACAAATTTTTTGAAATCTCTTGAAATTTTTAAAACATTCAGATTGAAATTTAGAAAAAAGAAAAATTTCAAAACGTTAAATATTGTAATTTTGTAGATTAAAGTTTTGAAAATGGAATCAATACAAATTCAAAACTTTCGAGATCTTATTTTCAACTATGAAATATAAGTAATTTTCCACTTGATGGAATTCACGTCTTCAAAATTTGAATTGTAAACTTAGAAGTTTATTAACAAAAAATTATTAATCATAAATAAATTGAAAGTGATGAAAATTGAAAAGTATTTTTAAAAAAATATATGTATATATAATTTTATAATTGTATAAAAAATCGTTTTAGAAATAGTTAAACTTTAACTCGAATAATATCTATTAACAACTTAATTTAATACTTTAACTAATTTACAAACCTTAAAATTTTTAACATTTTGAAATTTTTCTGTTTTCTAAATTTCTAGGTATTTCAAAAGATTTTAAAGGATTTGACGAATATGAGAAAATTTAAAAAGATTCCAAGGAATTTTCAATTGATTATGGTAAGTTAATATGAGATTTTTAAGGATTTGATATACTTCATGGTATTTTTAAAATTTCAATATATTTTCAAGAGCTTTACAAAATTTCAAGAGATTTCGAAAGATTTCAAAAGATTTTAAATATTTAAGGATGTTTTAAAAGATGTCAAGGAACTTACAACATATTTTTATTATTTTAAGAAATTTTAGAGATTTAAAAAAAATTTTAGCATGGTTATTTAAAAAAATTCAAAAGTACTTTGAAAATCTTTAAAAAAAAGTTTAAGGTGTGTCAAAATATTTTCAAGGAATTGCAATATTTGACAGTATTTAAAAATGTTCCAAGGAATTTTTGATTGTTTGCGTTAATTTAATATGAGATTTGTTTTAAAATATGCATACAATTTAATATATTTATGCATATTAACTGTTATTAATAAGGACAATAGGCCCAGTTCGCCCCTGGATATTAATGATTTAATAGACAAAGTAAGATATGAAAAAAATAAGCTATATGTGTTCGTTTTTTATTCTGGCAGTTGATTTTTTCAATTTCTAAGAATTCTGCGAGTCACTCAAAAAAAAAGACTGTTTGAGTAAACCGTCTGTAATTAAGTCTATTAATAAATATTACGAGTTTACCGCAACACCAATCTTGTAAATGGAAATTTTCAATTAAGTAATTTCATTTCATGATCAAATCTTTTCCAACTGTTTCTAAACATTATTGATTCAAAAGAAAATTTAAATTGCAAATGGGTTTTCTAATATTATAGGAAATAACTCTGTTCTTAAATTTTTTCTATCGTTGTAGACAATTTGTAAACTTTTTCAAGCTTTGAAATATGTAAGAAAAATGAAATACATAATGGGCAAAAAACTTAGAATATAATAATCTTTTAAATAATTGTGTTTTGATTTTAAGAACACGAAAGAAAATCCAGAATTATATGAATTTAGGAAATATTGTATTAAAAAAATTTAAAAGAAGATCAAACAACCACTGCGTGGTCCTACTGTCAGCAACCGTCAACTAAAAATGACACCAGCTCCCAGAATATACGCGATAAATCACACCTCTGGCCAAGCCTCACGACCTATTTTATTCCTATTTTTTTAATTGTGCCAAATTATTAAAAAATTACCTTATAATTTTTCAGATTTTTGTTTTACAATTTTTTAAAATGTTTTAAAAAGTTGTAGAACATTCGCTCAAAATTATTTGTTGATAAATTGGATAATTTTCTTTAAAAATCTTGAAACCTTTTTAAATATTCTCTTTAAATTAACTTTCATGATTTGACGAAACAAATTAATCCTTTCTTCGACCGTTGATATTTATTGATTTTAAATCATAGATTTCAAATTATTTATGTCATACGGTCTAATCATAAATTGAAAAAATAAATATGAGTCAAAAAAACATGTTCTTCGAAACTCAGATATTTATTTAATAGAAAAAACTCCTTTTGAAACTTCCTGAAGTTTCGGTACACATGCGTACCTTTTTCAAAGGTTCATAACCTAAATAATTATATTAAAGATTAGTAACTTAGGTCTGAACAAATATGATGGATAATTACTTAGATTTACATGCATTGTTACCTGAGTTGATGATGGTTTAAAATAGTCAAATAGGTCAATTTTCAGTCAAAATAGTAACATTTAAGTCAATTGTTAAAAAAAAAATTAATTAAAATTTAGTCATTTTTAGAAGTCTCAAAAAATTTTCGAGACTTCAATCGATTAGAACTACATTTTTTTTAAAATATAGTACGAGAAAACAAATTAGCGTAGGTTAGGACGGACGAACAGAAATTGACAGTTTCAGAAATACATGAAGAATACGTAATGAACGATGATGTAATAGGCAAGTTTCCATTGAAAACCACTGATGTGGAAGCGCGTAATTGAGTTTAAATTTGAAATAAGAAATTTAAAAAATGTATATATGTACACATCCATACATATGCATACATATATACACATACATCATACATATATCATACATACATATAGAGATGAGTAATATTAAAACCATTATTTTATAATATTCTCATAAATTTTATTAATATTTAGAATTTCAGTCTGTAAATTAACTGAAATCTTACGACATTTGGTTATAAAAATAGATTCAATAATACGTCGTTGATAACTATTTTTTTCTGTAGCTAATATTTTAATACGTTTAAAATCAAAATCAAAGTAATGATTGAAATTCCAAGAATATTGCGTCAGACCTGTGTTAAAATTCCCAACTTCAGAATTTCTTTTGTGTTCAGCAATTCTAGTTTTTAATCTCCTGCCAGTTTCACCTATATAAGCTTTATTACAACATTTACATTTAATTAAATAAATAACACCAGATAAATTTTCAATGGAATCTACGTCCTTTCTTCTTGACAAATAATTATCTAATGTATTAGTGTTTTTAAAATAAACATTGATATTAAATTTTTAAGTGAATTTCTTAATCTTTCTGATAGGCCCTGAATGTAAGGCAAAGTAACATTTAAATTAAATCTATTGTAAGTATCACTACAATTTCTTTTCTTGTTAGTTTTATTACTGTTATTGTAAATCTCATGAATGCGTTCTTTAATGATGTCATTTACAAACTCAAGAGGATAGTTATTCTGTTCTAAAGTTGTTTTTAATAGATTTAGATTTTCTTTTCTAAATTGAATATCAGATAATTTTACACATCTATCAACTAAACCCCCAATTAAACCAATTTTATGCCCAAATAAATTGTGTGAATTATAGTTTAAGTATCTACCAGACCAAGAAGGTTTTTTATACCAATTGGTTAATAAATCACCATTTGGAGTTTTTATAATTTTTAAGTCAAGATAGTTAATAACATTATTAATCTCACATTCATGAGTGAAATTTATACAATGTCCAATACTATCAAATGCATTTAAGAAAACTTGAATTTTATCTGTGGGAATAATGGCTAAAATGTCATCGACATATCGTTTGTACAAAATAGGTGTGAAATCTAACAATTGTAAAGCTCTTTTTTCAACATCTTGTAAAACTAAATCAGAAACTACAGGGGATAATGGTGAACCCATAGGGCAACCCGAAATTTGTTTATAAAATTTATTATTAAAGGAGAAAACGGTACCATTGAAAACTGTTCTGGTGGCTATTAGAAATTCATTTTTAGTTATTTTTGTCAAGTTATGATTTAAATTAAGTTTTTCTTCAATGCAATCTAAAGCGAGATCTAGTGGGATGCTGTCAAACATGTACACAACATCTAAAGAAACTATCGAATGGGTTTTTGGTACATTTATATTTTTTAATCAATCTTTAAGTTCCCAACTATTTTTTACAAATGAATCAGTGTTTATAGAAACTGGTTTTAAAATATTTGAAATATACTTTGATAATTTATAAGCTGAGGAGCCAACAGTAGAAACAATTAGTCTCAAACTTATATTGGGTTTGTGAACTTTAGGGAGAGCATAAGCTTTTGCTATAACACTGATTCATTTGTAAAAAATAGTTGGGAACCGTGAGATAGGTGGTTAGTATGTGAGCTAAATTCTCGGGGTGTGCATGGCACGCCCGGCAGCTATCATCGGGAATGTCTTGGCTCAAAACGTGGCGACGGTATGTTAAGGTGGAAATGACACCGTCTTGGCATGCAAAAATGAAATCCTCTGTACCAGACTTCAATCCGGGCGATTTAAGGAAAGCAAACGTTAGCTCACAAGACATTGACTGATCCTTCAAATTTCTGTGCAAGATACTGTGCATCCTCTTATCTAGGAGCTGTTCACGAAAGTTTTTCTCTTGTGCTTTCTTAATCCGGGCTTTCAGGAGCGAGCACTCGAGATGGATTAGATTTGATGCATTTTGCTCACCCCTAATACTGAAGTCAAGTCTGAGTGTTTCAGCAGCCTCCTCCGCTGCTTTGTACAGAAAT
>NC_046661.1:45138207-45158258 GCF_010883055.1 Belonocnema kinseyi | reverse complement strand
ATTAAAAAAGTGAGCGAGGAAGTCTGAGCTACGACAAACTTCAAGCGAACGAATATTCCGCCAATGTATTGGCCAACTTTTTGGAAAATCTCAATTCGATTTGATTTTTAGTTCTATAATTACAGTGAGTTTATTAAGAGCTCGCGACGCGACACCACAGGATTTTTCAGGGGACGCCGCCTGAAGCCTGAAACATTGCCCTTGCCCATCCTTTGTTTGGTCCACTCGCTCACACTAGTCAGCGTTCCGGCGGCGTCCCCTGAAAAATCCTGTGTTGTCGCGTCGCGAGTTCGTAATAAACTCACTGTAATTATGGAAGTAAAAATCAGATCGAATTGAGATTTACCAAAAAGTTGGCCAATACATTGGGGGAAAATTCGTTCGCTTGAAGTTTGTCCTAGCTCAATTTCCTCGCTCACTTTTTTAATGTGAAAGCCTAAAAACGTCGTTTTTCATTCGGATTAAAAAAAAAACATTAGAAATTAAGTTTTGAGCCTTTTTGGAGACTTTAGCCTCCGCTAGAGTGTCACGAATAAAACTCAAAAAGAAATTTGTTAATTAGTTGATAAACACATTACTTACGGCGAGTTGAATGTGAAAAAACATGGTTTTTCAATTTAAAAAAAGTCAGTTCTTATTTATTTACAGGAAAATTTGCAGCCCGAGAAAAACTGTAAATGGAGACTCAGGTTCATTTTTCAAGAGCTATCTAACTATATTTTTGGTTTTTTTCAAATTTCGAATTTCACTTTTGATACCTGACGTCACAGCCTAGACAATATTTTTACTCGTTCTCGCGCGGCTGTTGCCTTCTTGTCCAGAACTCCTCCATTTTGAAATATAATGAAATAATATTCTTCGGATTCATATGAAAATTTAAAAGGATTTTGTGTTTTTTAAAATAGATTGTTAGAGAAAATTTTAAAAGATTTATAAAAGTGCTGAGAAAGAACCCAAAATATCTTCGGCAAGGTTTTTAATTTTTTAAGATGTAAAAATTTTAAGACAAATTTGGGCGTTGAAGAATAAATATTCTATAAATAAAGAATTCTCCACTATGAAGATTAATTTTTAATCAATAAAAAATAAATAGAATAGTTAAAATTTGAACTAAAAAATTTGACTTGCTGAATACTTCAATTTTCAACCAAAAATTGTAAATGAAAAAATTAATTGTTAACCAATTATTTGAATTTTAAATAAAGAAAGGTATCTCCATACAAGCTTTATTGTCTACCAAAAAACGATGAATTAAAAATTTTTTCCATTTTTACATCATATTACATTAAATTAAATATTATGTCAATTTATATGAATTTCGGAAATATTGCATATGAAAATTTAAAGAAAAGATTAAACATCCACCACGTCCAAGCATATACGCGATAAATCATATTTACTTTTTCAGGAATTTCTGAGGGTTGATACTTTTGTTTACCGGATTCTTGAGCCAACGCAGTTTTTTAATGTTTTAAAAAGTCTCAACATATTTTTCAATTTTCTTCAAAAAATGTTGTTTTTTAAATAAAAAATGAATTACAACTTTCCCCAAAATGTTAGGCCAAAAAATTTTAATTCGTAAATCCTTTCCAAATTCTGAAATAGAATCCAAAACTTTAGTTCAAAATCTTCAGAAATCTAAATTTTGTTTTATCACATTTATACAAAAAATTGAAAAGGATTTCTTATTTTTTAAAATAAATTGTTAGAGAAAATTTTAAAAGATTTCTAAAAATGCTGAGAAAGAATCCATAATGTCTTCAGCAATTTTTAAATTTTTTAGGACGTAAAAATTGTAAGAAAAATTTGGGCGTTAAAGAGATTAAAAATATTTTAGAAGTTTAAATGATTTCCTAATATTTATAAAATATTTATAAAACGACGAATTTTCAAGAAATAGTTAAATATTCTATCAAAAAAAATATCTTTCAATTAAAAAACTCTGTCATTATTTGCAAGATTGCACGATTTTTGCACTTTTCCCACAACATTTAAAAAATGCAATGACCCTGTGAAGTCTTCCAGGTTTTGTGTAAAAGAAATAATTAACTTACGTTATGTCCCATTTGTGTTCTAAATCAACATTCATACCTTTCGAAACACAAAAGTTATAATTAGCCTTTCGACTGAAGTGTACTTTAATAAATTTTTCTAATTTCACTACACAAAAAAAACTTTAAGCAAATTATTGAAGAAAAATCGGTTATGAAAGATTTTGAATCACATGCTCAGAAAGTTTTTAAAATATTTAAATGGTTTCAAGAGAATGACACAATATTCTTAAGATTAACGAAAATTTGAAAGGATTTTTTTTATATTAATTTTATGATAAAATTTTTTTAACATTTCTAGAAATTCCGCGAAAAAATCGGAATATTTAACACAAGTTTTTAAATTTTTAAAATATTTTTTTAAATTTTAAGAAAAATTCGCTTCTGTTTCAGACATTTAGATATTTTAGAAGGTTCTGAGTGATTACAAAAAAATATATTTCCGAAAATTTACCAAATATTTTTTAAAAACAACTTACATTTATAACAAAAAAATGAATTTTATACTAAGATTAATTTTCAAGCATTAAAAATACAAATTAAATAGCTCAATTCTTAACCTAAAAACAACGGATTTAAAAAAGTCTAATTTTCAATAAAAAGAAGAATTTTTTACCAAGAAAATTAATTTTCTGATAAAAAACAAGAAACTTGAAAACAAAAATTTTAAAATTGTCAACCGAATAGATAAATTTTTTACTTAAAAAGATCTATTTTGAACAATAATTAAAATAGTCCAATTTTCAATTCAAAATCAACAAATTTCCAAAAAGAATTGAATTTTTAATGAAAAAGATTATGTTTTAACCCAGAAGATAAATTGTCTATCAACAAAAACAGTGAATTCAAAAAATATATAGTAATCTTTAAACAATAAAAAGTATTAAATTTAAATCAAAATGTTTGTTATTTTTCACCATATTTTATTTTTTTTATCGTTATGTACTAAAAGAATGATTAAAATTTTGAATAATAGGCTCTTAAATTAATCTTCGAATACCAAAAAACAGTAATTTTTTCAAAATGGTTAATTGTGCATAATTTTAAAAATTCGCTTAAGATCATTCAGATACTTTTCTGTTAACTTTTTAATTAAAGCATCTTAAATTCACCTAGCATATATGCGAAATTACCCACTCTGATCTTCTCTACCGACATTGACAAACTGGAAAAATGCCGCTCTGTTTGACCGCTCAAGTAGAACCGTCTATCATCTATTTCAGTTCATAAACTGGCCTGAGTAATTGGGGGTGCTTGATTTTAGTTCGCAAAAGCCTCAGGTAATAGGTGGCGCTGGCGAAAATCGTTTGAAATTAAATACATGGGATCGCCTATCTCCCACCTCATCTCTGATTCATACTCTGTCCGTTAACTCACCTCAAATCTCACTGCAATTTACCAAATTCAGCAACACACAATCACTGCATGCAATATAATTAATGAATCCTCTAAAGCATATTAGCTTGCAAATTCGATTTAATTGCTTAATTTCTAACCTAATTTAATTTAAGAGATTTTATGTCAACTTAATTTTCAGGTTTTCTGTGCTCAATTTTAATAGCTAGAATATTTTGCATCAAAAAGATTTTAAGAAAGTAGACGATGCAAACATTTAAAATATTAAAAATTAAATAATGTAGGGTTTCAAGGTTAGAAATTTGTTAATAAAAAATTATCCAATGTTTTTATTTACTTCTCATAAATTGAAAGCCCCGTTCATCAATTAATTGTTATAATGCAAAATGTTGCTTAAAAGGGCCCCATATATTTTTTGCACGGCCCTGACGTACTCGTACTGAAACTTTATAGTCGAGATTTTTTTTCGGTATCCCAACTGTTAGATTATTCGTGAGGCTTACTTCATTAGCGATAGAACGCGTTAAACTTCGATTAGGTAGTTCGAAACACGTCACAGCGTTTTCGATATTTAATAGCGTTAATATTGTTAAAAGCGTGCAAATGTATCGTATGAAATGGATTGTAATTCAATGTAATTGTTTAATCTAAATTGTGTATGTTTATGTGTATGAAATTGTATTCTGATAGCCTGTGCTGTGACTGACTAATGTGTATACATAGGTTGTATGCTGTTGATTGCGCATAAGTTATTTTTTATTCACAGAAAGTTACGGTTTACCAAACTGGTAGTTAGTTTTTCGAGCGTCAATGATTTTCTCGTGACTTTCCTGTAAACCCTCTCATATTTTCTACCGAGCCCTCGACCGTGTTTTACCCAACTGTTTATTAATCCTTATCTAAAGTTTTATATATTTTACAATTATGTCTATGAAAATGTCAACTACCAAGTAGAATATTAATTAAAATACAGTTCGGTAGACATTAGTATTAATTTGTCACACTTTCATGTTTGTGAATGAGGTATTACCGAATTTCGTTTTACCGAACTAGAAATGAAACTTTATCAAAGTGTCCATATGTCGCGAGTTTATTCCAATAAATTTGGTCAAGTTTCTCGAACTATTTTTCTCCGTGCAATCAACAATTCGTGAAGATCTATTCCGTAGAAAGTTATTGCCAATTTACAAGGCTCCCACACCTAAAAAAATTTTTTCTTTATTCAACAAACACAGAAAAAACGAAAGATAAAGTTTACATCGATTCCGGGTGAAAGATTCACCTAACAAAAATTAACCTTGCTAGTGCTATCTATCGTCGTTTAACTTCATTGAATTGGAGAGAACTGGGAATGTCCATATGACAGTTGCTTTTTGCGCTATTCACTAAATGGTATTAAATGAGTTCTAATCTCTCTACAATAGTCTAATTTATTTCGGAAGAGATATATCAGTAATAACAAATTTTTTTTCGTATTTTCTGTTGCTCATTGTACAAGTATGGTCGAAATTTGCTCACTTCATCTCGACGCAGTAGACGAGATCTGAATTATTGTCCTAACCTCAGTGAAACTTTTGCCGAAATATGTTTAATTTTTAACCGTTTGCAAGTCTTACCTGCAACAAATTCTAACTTGTGTTTTTTCTGTGTTGTTTTAAATCTTGTGTCCCGATATATAGCTCGAATTCACCCATACTGTACCGTTTTCCCATTGCTGATAAGGATGCCGTAGCAGCGTCGTGTCGTTGCCGTTGACCGGGAGATTTCCCGGTTACTGGGTAATTTCGATACTGCCGGAAATATTGCGGAACATCGCCAAATTCCGGAACGGATCGGAACAATCCATTTAAATTATGTTTATTAAAATCAGTTGAATGTTTCAGAAAATAATGACCAATCATAAAGATCATTTTTCATTTGTCAGTTTCTTTCAGTTCTGCTTTAGGCTCAGTTTTGCATTCTGCATGCCAAAGCTGAGATCAGTGGTTGATACTAGACTGAGAGAATATATGCGGTAGGCACATACGCATGTACGGTATTACAATTAATTAAAAAATATTTATTATTTAGCAAATAATATTGATTTGCTTAAAAAGTCTAAATTCAAATTTCTATTGGGATTTAGGAAGATTTTACATAGTAAATAAGCAAAAATTATATGTAAAAGTGGTTGAAAACTGTGTTTTGTAATATTTTGATTTAACATGTTGAAAGAATCATAATTATTTAATAAAAATGTTTCATACTGTGATGTTCGACAATTTCAACTGATTTTACAGTAATAAAAAAGAATCATTCAGTCAGAAATATCATAACATATGTTGTGTTATAATTACAATTTATTTGACAACTATAAAATTTGCGGGAAATTTTCGAATTTGTCCGGGTAGAATTTGTTCCGCCGCTAGAGTGCCCCGGAACATTGCCTGGTCCCACTGCAGCAAAACTGCGTAGCAGAGACGACAGCTTTTATTCCATCGTAGGACAAATTTTCGCCAAATAGCATGTTAACTTTATCAACGGGAAATTTTACATGGCAACAAAATTTAACGTCAGTTTTTTCTGTAAAATCGTTTTATTGACCGTATTGTGTTGCTTTCAGAATTTATTTTTCTTACATGAAACAAATTTTGGTTTTGTTGATTTTTAAAGATAAACTTAACTTAAACAAAAAAGTAGATTCTCCATCAAATAGTTAAATTTTCAACAAAACCGCAAAATTTTTAACCATAAAATATGACTTCTCAACAACGTTGTTGAATTAGCAACCAAATAGTTTTATTTTTATTAGGCGGTTGCGCCGCTACGTCTACGCCGTCGGCCAACTTGCTTCAAACTCGCGCAGATGCAGATTCGAACGGAACGCCGTCGGCGCGCCGCCTTTTGAAATTGCTCAAATCGTCGCCGCCAGTCAAAATTCTATCGGCGCAACCCTTTAATTTTTATCGAAGAAAGACGTAATTTCTGCTAAAGCAGGTGAATTTCTAGATCAAAAAGACAAACTAAAAAAAAATATAATGAATTTTCAATCGAACAATTGAATTTTAATTCAGGAAAGATGAAATCTCTTCTAAAACCAAAATTTCGATACCAAAATAAGAATTGTAAACAATAAGTTAATTTTTCTGTTAAATACTCGAATATTTAACCAAAAAGTCTGACTTTAACAAGGGTCTTAAATTTTAAACCAAACAGTTGCATTTTCATCGAAGCAAAATGAAAATTCTACTAAAGCCGTAAGTGGAGAGGTAAATAGGATACAGGAGAGATGTACAGAGGACACAAAGGTTAGTAAGGAATACGCCGAACTATATTGTCAGAAGGGAGACAGGAAGAACAAGTTTAGGGATTAGAACGGGGAGTAGAGCGTCTAATTATTAGGGGAAATTTTTAGAAGAGTGGGGAAGTATGTGGGTTAGGGAGTATTGGTGGGAAAAGGAGAACTGACGTAGGGGTGGCATGATGGAGGTGGAAAGGGGAAGGTATTTTAGAATGAATGGAATGCAGGTGGAGGAAGTGAGAAGGATGCACAAGGAAGGTATATGAGATAGTTAAAAAGAATGACATGGAAAGAGAGAAGGCAGAAGGGGAAGAGAGAATAAGAGACGGTGATATGCGGATGCATGGAGGATTATAATAGGTTCTGGCTTCCAGAAAGAAAAGGTGGAAAGGAGTGGGATAAACGTGGAGGTATTGTTGCATGACATAGGGCACAAAAGGGCAGTAGCATGGGTAAAGGGGGTTTTGGGTAAGATGGAAAAAAAGACAAGGAATGAGGAAAAGGAATAGAGAAGGAAAGATTATAAATAGGAAAGGAAGTAGGTGCAAGAAAATGGTGAATATTGTAAATAGTAGATAAGTATTAGATATTAGCAGAGATGAGGTGGGAGATAGGCGATCCCATGTATTTAATTTCGAAGGATTTTCGCCAGCGCCATCTATTACCTGAGGCTTTTGCGAACTAAAATAAAGCGCTCCCAATTACTCAGGCCAGTTTACGAACTAAAAAAGATGATAGACGGTTCTACTTGAGTGGTCAAACCGGGCGGCATTTTTCCAGTTTGACAATGTCGGTAGAGAAAATCAGAGTGGGTAATTTCGTGTATATGCTAGGTGAACTTGGGATGCTTTAATTAAAATGTTAACATAAAAGAATCTGAAAGATATGAAGGGAAATTTTAAAAGTATGCACATGAAACATTTTGAAAAAAATTACTGTTTTTTGGTATTCAAAGATTAATTCAAGAGCCTATTAAGGGCATGCGACACAGTGGGATTCCTACATTACCAACCTCTTTTTCCATTGAACAAAATTTTTTTGTGAACCATAGAACTTTTTTGGTAAATGAAATATCGAACTCAAAATTTGAGGAGAGCATAAGAAGACATTATTCTACGTTTATGTACTGCATTTGAATCGGAATTTAAAAAAAAAATTATTTCTGAAATTTTTTGCCAAATTTCGATTCAAATGCAGTACATAAACGTAGGATAATGTCTTTGAATGCTCTCCTGAAATTTTGAGTTCGATATTTGATTTGCAAAAAAAGTTCTATGGTTCAAAAAAAAATTTTGTTCAATAGAAAAAAGAGGTTGGTAATGTAGGAATTCCACTGTGTCGCATGCCCTTAATCAAAATTTTAATCATTCTTTTAGTACATAACGATGAAAAAAATAAAAAATGGGGAAAATAACAAACATTTTTATTGAAAATTAATACTTTTTTGGTGATTAGAGATTACTATATATTTTTTGAATCCATTTTTTATTGGTAGAAAATTTATCTTCTCGGTTAAAATATCATGTTTTTCATTAAAAATTTAACTCTTTTGGAAATTGGTTAATTTTGAATTGAAAATTTAATTCTTTCATTTATGCTTCGAAATTGACATTTTTCAGTTACAAATTCATCTATTTGGTTGACAATTTTAAGGCTTTTGTTTTCCAGTTTGTTGTTTTTTATCAGAAAATTAATTTTCTAGGTTAAAAGTTCTTCTGTTCATTGAAAATTACACTTCTTTAAATCCGTTGTTTTTGGGTTGATAATTGAACTATTTAATTTGTCTGTTTAATGCTTGATAATTAACCTTAGTAGAAAATTAATTTTCTGTGTTACAAATGTAAGTCCAAATGTAAGTTGTTTTTAAAAAATATTTGGTAAATTTTCGAAAATATTTTTTTTAATCAGAGTGGCAATATGGCGCCGGTGTGAGCAACACGTGTCTCTCGTGCTGCGTATTAATCTCTTGATTTGACTTAGAGTTTCAAATGCTAAATTTTGTCTTTGGCTATTATCGCGCTCGTTTTGTGCTGTGACACCTTTTGGGATGAGTTTTTGTTCGAGTTTTTGTGATTTTCTGTCAGAATTCTGAACGATTTCTTGTCTCTCTGAGGAACTTGTGGTCTTCAACAGACATCTTTATAAATTTCGCGTTGCCCCTAAGGTAATGTGCGTGATTTTTCCAGGCTTACCTCGCTGTATTCGTGTGTGTGTGTGAGGTGACAGCTATTATCGATCGCTCTTATCTCCAAAATTGAAAGCAGCTAATATTTACAAAAATGAGTGGCGATTCAAATGTGCTGAAACTTTTAAACTCCATCAAAGTCGACTCAGAGGAAACCAAAAAGGACGTCAAACTTCTTAAAACTGACACAGCTCAATTGAAGTCCGATTTTGATGCTCTAAAGATCGAATTTGGCACATCCAAAGCACAGTATAAAAAGCTGAAAGAAAGTCATCAGGAATTAGAGGAAAAGTACGGTTCACTCAAGCGACAGGTTGACTTTCTTCAGCGGCAAGCCCGCTCATATAATGATTTGATTCACAACCTATCGGACGATGAGGAATCTAACAGGGATCTCTTCTCATTCGTTCTTAATATTCTCTCTAGCGCTGGTCTCTCACTGAATGAGTCGAACATTGACACCAATTATCGTCTGGGGAGAACGCAAGGCAATAGGCCCATCCTGATGCGTTTCAGTTCTAGCAGATGGAAGCAGGCGGTTCTCAACAAACGCGCAGTTTTCAGAGAGTTAAACCTTTCTGTCACACTTGACAGATCCCTAGAGGAAAGGCAAGAGCGAAAAGCCCTATATCACACTGCCACCAAGCTAAAAAATGCGGGTATTAACGTGTTTATTAAGGGTAGCAGTATTATGCTGGAGGACAGTCAGCTCTCTTCCCCGGAGGTCGATTCCCTCTTAAATGAAAAAAGGAAATGAACAAATTCCGACCGAAACACACTCCTCGTCAGGAAGCAAATCCAAAACACGGCAGAAGCGCATCATGGATGGATCGAATAGCTCCCTGGACTCCTTTATAGGTAAAAATGCTTCAAAGCCGGAAAAGTCTCAATCTAAATCTCAAAAACCTACTAGGCCTGGTAAGTTTTAGCAAGTTGCAGCAGAGAAAGAAGTCGTTAATCAGGATGTCATGTCTCAATCTTCAAAGAGCAGCAATCTTGGCAACTTTTTCTGGAATACTCACGGCCTTTCGAATTTTTCTGATATCGCAAATTACGTACTCAGCTCGGACATCATCTTCCTGTTTGACACATGGGTAACTTTAAAGAATTTAGAATCCCCTATTTGGATCCCTGATCACACCGCTATTGTAAGTAATGCACAACGTTCTGCTAGAGTCAGCCGCCCTAGTGGGGGTTTAGCAATTTTTATAAACAAAGCTGTATTTAACTTTAAAATTTTATTAATTTTTCCTACATGTATTTTTGTTAAATGTTGGCGGAGGGCATTTCAATTTATTGTGGGTAATGTTTATTTTAAACCATCTATGGATGCGAAGCTGTTCGAGCAGACTTTTGAGGAGGACCTTTCCGGGGTTATATCGGGTTATCCAGATTTACCAATGTTTTTAGGAGGCGACTTTAATGCTCGTATCGGTAACCTAAATAATCTGGTAGGGTTATTCCTCCCCGAAAATTCTGCAGCAATGTATAAGCGAAGATCATTGGACTCTGAAGTCAACGCAAGGGTAGAGGTTCTTGTTAAAATTCTTGAGAGTGGTGAGCTAATGATATTAAATGGGAGATTTCCTAAAGATTTTCCAGAAAATTATACTTTCCTTGGATTTCAGGGTATGAGTGTTAACGATCTTGTTGCATGTAAAATTGGCGCAATAGACCTGATTTCTAATTTTGAAGTACTTCAGTTGACTACGTCATCCGACCACCTTCCGGTTCGCTTTGATATTTCGTATTTCATACAGATGGACACAAATGTAAATGGAGACTCATTTTTATTGTACAATAAAATAATTTGGAATGAAAACCGCAAATGTGACTATATACATGAAATGTTTATTTCTGAGAACTCTGCGTACTCCAATGGCGAGATAGAAACTCTAAATAATAATTTAATTCTCACAATATCATCTGTTGTCGATAAGTTAAATTTATACGCTGAGCCAAAATGGCATACTCCAGGAAAGAAACCTTGGGATGATAAAGAATGCAGAGTCACGCGCCGTAGGCTTAGACAATCTTTAAATGTCTTTAAAGGGTCGGGTTTTGCCGATGCGGAGGGGGCAAAATAACTAGAAACCAAAAGATCTTTTTTAGAGTTACGTAGGTCCAAAAAGAGGCAATACGAATATGCACTGCTGAATTCGCTAGAGGCTTGTAATAATTCTAAGGATTTTTGAGCAGCGGTCAATAGATTCAGATTGCGGTCTCCTTCGACTAAGAATGTAAGCAGGCATGCATGGCATAGCCTTCTTTTTTCTCTTTATCCGATTGAGGCTCCCATTTGCATACAGTGGGTTGTAAACAAACACCCATTATTGGACTGTGATATTTCGATTGATGAAATTAAAGCCTCTTTATTGAAATGTAAACGCAATAAAGCGTCGGTCGAGGATGGGATTCCCAATTAATTTTTCAAAAACCTTCCAGTAAATTGGGTAGAATACTTAGGGCACCTCTTCAACGTGATCTGGATTGAGAAAAGAGTCCCAGCTAGCTGGGCCAAAATACATGCATTTATGTTGCATAAAAAGGGAGATAAATCTGAGCCTCATAATTACCGGGGAATTGTCCTTATAAATACTATTACTAAGATCTTTTCTCAGATCCTGTTGACAAGATTGACTTCGTGGGTCAACGAGGTAAACATTCTCCCAGAAAATCAGGCCGGCTTCAGGCCTTGAAGAAGTTGTATTGATCATATTTATACCCTAATTTCTTTAATTCAAATCCATTGATCTATCACAAAGCGACGAATCTTCGCTTTTTATATAGATTTTAAAAAGGCTTTCGACTCAGTAAACCACTGTCACCTATGGAGCAAACTCCTAAGGATAGTCATGTCCACTAAACTTATACGAATTATAAAAAATCTCTATGATAACGCTAATATGTCTATTCGTACTTACGAGGGTCTGACTTCGTCCGTAAAGGTAACTTGTGGGGTGCTTCAAAGTGAGATCCCTAGTCCTCTCCTTTTTGCACTTTTCATATATGATCTACAAAAGTACTTACGAAATCATGGTATGCATGAAATTTCAATAGATCACTTATGTGATGTTATCCTACTTGCTTATTCTGATGACATAGTCATATTCGCTCACTCTCAGGCTGACTTACACGAAAAAAATAACCTTATTGCCTAATACTGTATGAACAATTTTTTAACGGTCAACGAAGAAAAATCAAAAGTTATGGTATACCACAACGGTCGGCCATGTGAATACAAATTCTTCTACGCACAGACTCAGCTGGAGGTAGTTAGCGAATTTGTCTATCTCGGTGTCAACATATCAGACTCGGATCTTTTTTATAAAGAGTTCATAAAAAGAATGTCTGCTGCGAATATTGCTATGGGTGCTGTTTCAAGAATTTTATTCGCATCTAAATCTAATGTCTGGAAAATTAAGCCTACCCTTTTTCGTAGCCTCACACTTAGTGTTCTTTTTTACGCAATAGAAGTCTGGGGATTAAGGTACTTTGATTCACTTGAGAAATTACAGTCCTCTTTCTTTAAAAAAATACTAGGCTTACCAACATACACGCCGAATTTTGCCCTCCGCTTAGAGACAGGTAGATTACAGTTAGCTTATGATATATTTAAGTCAGCGCTGAGATGGTTGTCGAGGTTGTTGGGTATGTCTGATGATAGGTATCCTAAAAGATGTTTTCTTAAATCGAAGGCAATGTCATTAAAACCTGATTGCAACTCGAAGTATAACTGGGTTCTCCAGCTCAAAAATATGTTCAGTCTATATAACTCGGAGAAAATGTGGCTAAACATGGATTCTACGTCGCTCATTGAAAATATGGATGTTTTTCTAAATAACTTTTCTGATTATCTCTGGCGTTCCGACTATGAAAGATCTCTCCATTCAAGTTGTCTTCAAGTCTTCCCACATCTTAACCTCTATCCGGACTTTCAATAATATCTTCACCTTAGGTTACCTTTTTTATAACTTCTATTATTGTTCAACTTAGACTTCTGGGCTCGATGAGGGGTTGTATATGTTTTTGAGAATATAAATTTACTTAGAACCCTGCTAGACTCTGCCCTATTTGCAACCTGTCAGTATGAGAGGACCTTTATCATTTGCTGGCTGTTTGTCCTGCCTATTGTGACTCAAAAATATCAATCTTAGGTCACCCAGCAACCACGACAGTCAACAGCCAGTATTGGCTGAGTCTTTTAAACTCTAACTAGTAGTCTTGCAAAAAAGAATAAATCAAAAACCTATCTTTTCTATGTTATACATATTTAATGAATGTTGCAAAATATTAGTATAAAATAATACAAGACATCAAGGGATGAGTTCTGTATCTGAAACTGTAATTAATCTTTTATAATAGGATTTCGACGAATTCTTTATTTTTAGGTAGAAAATGAACTATTTTATTCCAAATGAGCTTTTTTTATTAAAGATTAATTTACATCTAATATTGATGAATAGAATTTACTACGATTTTGTAGCTCACGTTGATGATAATCATATTCTTTAAATAATGAACGTTGCAATTTTACACCACAATTTTGATAAATCAATTTAGTAAAATTTTTGAACGCGCTTTGTAATAATCAACAATGACCTTATATGTTGAAAAACACGTGTAATAAGCTTGTTGCCACTTGGTAAACTCTTCCCTGAAAATCTTGGTTAAGTCTCCCCAACATTAGTTCATGCGTTCAATGTCATAAAATTGTTAGTAATAACTGTTTCATTATTCCGATTTATACCAAATCATTATACTACTTTGTAAGGCAAATTTCTGCCAATTTTCGATTATTGGGCTTAGTTAAGTCTCCTACTTTCCCTGGACTGATCACATTGAAGTTTATGAAAAACATAAATATTTTATTTAAAATTAAAATAATAATTATTATATTTCAAATTACATTAAATCAATGAAATATTGTATTCAAAATAATACTTTCAACAAATAACTATTTGAAAAATTATCATGTGGGGTGAAGTTGTTGTAAAAAATTTGGTTGATGGTGGTAGATGGAGGGTCAAGGTGTTATAACTGTTTTAGAGAAAAATAGTCTTTTGACTTAAAAGTTTAAGAAGTGGGACAAATTCTTTTATTTCCTGATTGGCAATTCTTTATTTGTTTAAAATTCGTCTTTCTATTTGAAAAATTCATAATTTTAGTTAAAAATTCATCTCTGGTTAAAAAATTTACAATTTTTTTTAATTCTGTTTTTTCGAAAATAAATTAATTGTCTGTGTAAAAAAGTAACTTTGCTACTTTTGGTTTAAATTCGAATTTCTTATAGAAAATTAATCTTTATGATTGGAAATTCGTTTCCTTATTTTACAAATCATCTCTTGGCAGCATCTGCATTCGTTGAAATATGAAATAGTACATTTTTTATCTAAAATTCATATTTGCTGGTTAAAAGGTCAACTACTTTCTTCACAACTAAGATATTAAACAAAAAATAGTGCTTCCACCTGTGAAACTGCGTACGTACAAGATATTGTGTACTTTTCATAGATTTAATAAAAGTATCTGATATAGGCCACCATTGTGTCTACTGTTTGGTGTCAAATTCATCTTTTTTAGTTAAAATTTGAAATAATCTGTAGAAAATTTCATTTTTTTGATTGAATATTAACTTTTATAAACTAAAAACCGCATAATTTTATTTTTCGTTAAAATTTCATATGTTTTATTGAACCTTGATCTTTTTTAGTTCAAAGTGGAATTATTTGTTTGAAAATTTATGTATTTTGTTGAAAATTTATGTTTTTTGTTAGAAATATAAAACGACTTTCTTCAATATTCATCTTTTTAATTGAGAATTAAACTATTTTGTTGAAAGTTTCTTTAAAGTTAGTCAAAAATCAATTTATGTAAGATAAAATTGGATTATATCATTTTTGGTAGAGAATTGATATTTGAAGTTAAAAATTGATCTTTTGTAGTTGAAAATTCAACCCTTTGGTTTGAAAATGCACATATTTAGATGAAAATTCGTTATTTCGGTAGAAAATTAGTCCTCTCGTTTGAAAATTCATCTTTGTGACTGAGAACAAAACTATTAAGTTGCACATTCCGTTTTTTTTTTTTTTTGGTAAAAATTAAATTCTCTTACTGAAAATTTAACTATCCCGTTTTTGGTGGAACACTGAAATTTGGAATTAAAAATGAATATTTTTGGGTTGAAAATTCAATTATTTGTTTCAAACATCGTCTTTTTTATATAAAATTAATCTTCTTGGTTGAAAATACATCTGTTTGATTGAAAGTTCAACTATGTATGAATCATCGAATGCATCTATTTTAGAAAAATTTCAATTAATTTGTTGAGATTTAATTGCTTGTTGTTAAATATTAATTCTTTTAACTAAAAAGGAATTATCCTATTTCTGGTTTTATACATTTATATTTTTAATTAAAATTTTATCTTTAGTTGAAAATTCCACTAATTGTTTGAAAACTGATCTTTTTGATAAGGGTTCAACTATTTTGTTAAAATTGATTAAAAATTCAACTGCACAATTTCAGGATGAAAAATTATATTTTTATTTAAAAATTAATTTTTTCATTTGAAAATTCGTTTTTCTGGTAGAAAATTATTTTTCTTTGTTAAAATCTTATCTTGTTTATTTAGGATTGAACTATTTTCTTGATTTTTCTTGTTTTTTAAAAATTAATGTCTAAGGAAAATTTTAATTATATCATTGTTCGTTGAAAACTAATCGTTTTTTTGTAGAGAATTAATGTTATGTGTACAAAATTAATCTGTTTTTTATTATTCTTAGCATAGATGTCCAAATTCGATTATTTTGCCTTAGATTGGAAAAAATGTCTTGCATACTTTACTATAAAACAATTTTAATCGCTAAGAGATCCTGCTGAATAATGTGTAGAATCTGCCTGAATTTAAGTGAATTCTATCTTATTTGGAATACTTTATATATTATTGTACTTGGATTGAAAATTAATTTAGTTGAAAATTCTATTATTTGTTAAAAAAGATTTTTTTAAATAGAAAATTAATCTTTCTGATTGAAATTTTATCTTTTTTGTTAAGACTTTTTCTATTTCCTGTCAAATTCGCCTGTTTTGATTAAAATTTTAAATAAACTGTAGAAAAATTCTTTTTTTTAATGAATATTATGTTTATATACTAAAAACTGAATTATTCTATTTTTGTTTGAAATCTGATATTTTTTATTGAAACTTGATTTTTTTAGTAAAAAATTGCATTATTTCATTGAAAATTCCCGTATTTTGTTGACAATTTGTGTTTTTTGTTAGAAATATAAATATGAAGACCCGATACATCCATAAACCTGAACATAATTCATTCAATCCGACATTTCTGAAACCATATGGTATATTGTTTAAAAGCACATAAAACATTGGAAGTCTATACATTTCATACAGCTGTTTTTTTTGTGAAGGTCAAGTGTAAAGAGTTTAATGGTACTTTTCTGATATTGAGTAAAGTTAGTGTAACATTGGTGTATTTTTAGTTATAAGTTAATGTTTTAGTTATTATTTGCATTCAATAAAAACATTAAGTATTATTCCTGTGATGCATGGAATTTGTTATAAAATTTCATTGCTGATAAAAAATGCGGTAGCAACTTATTGAGATTTTGAGGTTAATATCACATTTTGCAATTCAAGAGCGAACTACTCGCAGTAAACAAATTTATCAAAAAGACGTAAGACGAAAACATGAAAAACTATTTTTTACTTTAATCCTGATTAAAATAGTTTCTGTTTTTTCACCAAACATTTTATAAATTCAAATGAAATCTTTGCGCAATTTGTAAGAAAAATTTCGGTAAAAGCTTAACTTTCTTAAAGTTTTTGTAGTACATTTTCGTAACCTTTCATAGCAAAAAATAATATTTGATAGATTTTTGTAGATGTATACGGAAGATTTACATTAAAGTGGCCAAAATTATCTAATTCTGCAGAGAGGCTTAAATTGAAATAAGAATTCGATCATAAATAACAAGCAGATGTCCTGCCTTGCGATTGCATTCCAAACAGTGATCCAAAAATACTTGCGCATGCTTGAACTGTGCGTCGCTCATTGGCTCTAGTTCGCGTACGTATTTAAAAATCAAGTACAGACGCGCACCGTAGACAATGGACATCACTCGAATCCAAGCAAGCGCAGATCAAGCCAGCTCCGTTGGGATCATTTAACTTCAAGAAAACGCGTGTAACGTTCCATTACTGTATAACTCATGGTGACTCACGAGTGTCCCTTTTGCACGCGTGTAGCTATCAAAGAATGAGCAATCGTGACAATTTTTTCAATATTTTTCAACTCTGTCTAACCCATTCATAACTCGCGTCTCACGCATATAGCAATGAAAATCGAGTAGTGTGACAATCGAAATCGACAATATCGTTCAAAGATATTATATTAAGGATTGTCCACACAAGCTGCGCAAAGTTGCATTGTATGTCCGGCAGATTCTACAAATAAGAGCATTTATTCTGGAGACGTGACTCTCTTGACAACCTTAAACAATTTTTTCGCTTGTACAATTTTTGTAAGTTACTTTTTTTTATACTGCTGCTTAATCTGGTTGCACATGATTACTTTTTGTCTATATCTGTATCTTGTATTGTTGCTCATTTGTATTGACCTTAGGTCGAAAAAACAAATTATTGAATAATAATAATAAAAAAAAATTTTTTAATCACTCAGAGTCTTCTGAAATTTCTAAATGTCTGAAACGGAAGCGAATTTCTCTTAAGATTTTAAAAAATATTTAAAAATTTTAAAAATTGTCTTAAAATATTTCGATTTTTTTCGCGGAATTTATGGAAATGTTTAAAAGAATTTAATATCTTCTTAAATCTAATCAAAAAATGAATTTAAAAAAAATCCTTTCAAATTTTCGTATTAATCTTAAGAATATTCTTTCATTCTCTTGAAACCTTTCAAATTTTTAAAAAAGTTTCTAAGCATCTAATTCAAAATCTTTTAAGACCGACTTTTTTGTTTTTTGGTAGAAAATAGAGCTTGTATGAAAGTTCCTTTTTTGTATTGAAAATTCAAATATTTGGTTGAAAATTAATTTTTTTATTTAAAATTTTTGATTGAAAATTGAACCATTCGCCAAGAATTTTCTTGGTGCAAGATGTAACTATTCTATTTTTTATTGGTTTAAGATTAATCTTCTTACATTTTTATATAGAATATTTAACTATTTCTTGAAAATTCGTCGTTTTATAAATATTAGGAAATCTTTTAAACTTCTAAAATAAAAAACCTTTTTAAGAATTTTGAAAGATTTGAAGATGATAAAAAAGTTTTCTCAAGTTTCCTAACAAAATTTAACATTTTTCTTATTATAAGAGTTCATTGGAAGAGAATACTTGAAAAGATTCCAAGACTTTTACAGAAAATTATCAAAGTTATCAAAAATTAGTTTTGAGAGAATATTCAACAACTTTTTCAAAACATTTCAAAAAATTGCCAAAAAAGATTCTAAAAAATTTTAATACTGAGAAGATTTTTAAAAGATAAAAGAAAATTGAGATTTCTGAAGATTTAAAAATAAAGTTTTGGATTCTATTTCAGAATTTGGAAAGGTTTTAAGAAATTAACATTTTTAGCCTAACATTTCGGAGAAAGTTTTAATTTATTTTTTATTTAAAAAAACAAAATTTTTTAAAGAAAATTTCGAAATATTTTGAAACTTTTTAAAACATTAAAAAACTGCGTTGACTCAAGAATCACGTATGGGCTTGGACTGGTGTCATTTTTAGATGACGGTTGCCGACAGTAGAACCATGCGATGGTTGTTTAATCTTATTCTTTAAAATTTTATATAAATTCTTTCCTAAATTCATAAAATTTGATGTAATATTTACGATCCGGCGGAGAGTTTCCGAGAAATGTATTTCCCCGCAAAACAAATTCAATATAAATAGATGAGTAGATTTTTAAAACTACTTTCTTGCACACTTATTATATAATCTAATTAAATTGTATTTAGTTAAACTTTAAATAAATAAATAAATTGATTAAAATAAACTAAATATAAAAGTATCTAATTTTCTTTTAACTTCTAATAACTTTCACATTTCCTGATTTAGTATATGTACTAATAACTGAGTTATTATCTACAGCTTATAAAAATAGAAGAAAAAAGCTTTTAAAAAATCTGGGCTATTAATGTGAGCTTCAGTTTAGAGTTAAAAAATTACGTTTTTTTGCAATTACAATCTTTTCTAATACAAAATACAAATTTGGAATAACTATTTGCTTGTTACAAAGGTAAAACCCCATTCCAAGATTTGACAAGAAGGAATCACGGCTTATCAGTTTCTTTTTAAAGTTATATAAATATAATTTTAGTAAGATTCCGGGGCTACTTTAAGACCTTTTTAAAACTTTTACACATTCAAAATATCTTTTCAAATTATTCAGTTTTCCTAAAAAATCTTTTAATTGTCCTAAAATCTTCTAGATTTTTTTTCGTGTGTTTTAAAATCAAAACTCAATTATTTATAAAATTAAGATAGAGGTTGAAGAAAAAAAGATCGATTCACCGAATCAGACAGGGTTTAGAAAAGGAATAGGGGTAATAGACAACATATATGTTCTGAACTATCTAGTAAATAAGTGAATTAAAAGGGAAAAAGGGGCAATGATATCAATGTTCGTGGACTTAAAGGCGGCGTTTGACTCATTAAATCGAGGAGAAATAGAAAAAGTTATGATAAAAAAGGGGATAAGAGAGGGATTAATAAAGAGAGTATCAGAAATTTTTAGAGAGACAAGGGTGTCCTCTGAGCCCACTTTTATTTAATTTATTAATATCAGACTTGGAAGAAGAAATGAGGAGAAAGAATTGGGGAGGAGTTAGGATAGGGAAGGAAAATATATATACACTGGCATACGCAGACGACATTGTGTTGATGGCAGAGGATGAAGAAGGGATGGCGGGATTAATTACAGGATTAGAGAAATACTTAGAAGGGAAAAAGATGAATGTAAATGTAGAAAAGACAAAGATAATGAGGTTTAGAAAAGGAGGGGGAAGGAAGAAAGAATGGACAGGGAGTTGGAAAAGAATAAAGTTAGAAGAAGTCAAAGAGTATAAATATTTGGGATATATCTTGCAGACGAATGGAGATCATATAGCTCATGTAAGAGAAAGGATAAAAAAAGCAG
>NC_046661.1:45134796-45138107 GCF_010883055.1 Belonocnema kinseyi | reverse complement strand
TAGAAATAGCGGATGTTAAAATTATACCAAAAATTGAAATTTATACTATTGTTATTATACTGGTGTGCCGTACCTTGCAAGTATCGGGCGAACAAAACCCAGGTAGGGGAAGGAACCCCGAATTAAAACCAATGATGAGCGTGTATGTTAAAAACAACATACCCTAAGGGAGTAGCAATCTCCCCACTAATTCCGATCGGGTTGCAGCCCTGGTGGTCAGTGCCGGTCCCATGGATTGGGGGGGGGGGGGACCAAACATACTTTTACAGGAGTGTCTGTGAGGAGCTTGAGGGTCCTTTGGACGTCACGCAGGAGGTGAGCTTCAGGGATAAACTGGAGTGGGATTGTGCTGAAAGGGCAAGCCTCTTTTTCTAAACTGCTTGTAAGAAACGAAGAAGGCCCTCAAGGAGCTGCAGGAGGTGAACGATAAGATGGAGGCTTTCGTTCGGACGCAGCAGAATATGTTTCACATAATCCGCGATGGTCTGCGCGCGTCACGCCATCTTATCCACCGACTTCATGGTCGAACGAAGCTCCTAGGAAATTATTTCCTAGAGCACGAACGACGGGTCTGTTAGAAGGTGACGAAGAGTGTCAATGCTGCAAAGGCGAAGACAGGGCGAGGAAAGTTTGCCAGTCAAGGAATTCAGACGGAAGAAGATGCCGTGGAAACTCCCTCGTCCTACTATGGGAAAAGAGTGAGGGAGACCATCCTGAGCCCCGTAGAGGCGAGCACCTCAATCCCAAGGAAGAAGAAGCCGAGGACCGCAAACGCTTCAGCGTCTGCGACCTCGCCTCCAAGGTAGAAAGAGAGAGAAGAAAAGCCTTCTTACAACAACATCAGGGAGTAAAAGAAAACGCAGCTGCGTACTCGACTCGAGGCGGTTTGAATCAAACCAGGCGAGGGCTTGAGTTACGCGGAGATCCTCAAGGACCTCAAGCAAAAGGTAAGCCCTGATGCCCTAGGTGTAAAAATCAAGGATGTCAGACAAAACAAAAACGGAGAGGACTAGTAGAACTTAGGCCTACAGGAAAGGGCAGAGCCGAGCTGTCGGCAGCCATAAGAGGAGCTGCAGGCGAAGAGGGTAGCGTGCGCGAGCTTTCTACCTGGAATGGAGATCGAGGTCTTAGACCTGGACACTTCAACAGACGCAGAAGAGGTGGAAGCGGCCGTAAGAAGCCACTTCGGCAAGTACTATGTAGCAGACGTGAAGGTCAGCCTCACGAAAGACCCTACAGAGGCAATCTGAGGGATTTCGTGGAGTTGACAGAAGAGTTGGCGGAGAGACTAGTGCGCGCAGGACAGCTGAAGGTGGGATAGGTGTCCTGTCGCGTATACAAGAAGGTAGAGAAGGTATGCTGCTACCGCTGCCAAGGCTACAGCCACATGGCAGCTGGTTGCAAGGGCCCTGACAGAACGAAGGCATGTTGGAGATGCGTCAAGGAGGGACATATGGCTGCGGCATGCGAGAGTACTCCGCAGTGCTGTCTCTGCGCCGCGAAAAAAGAGAAGCCCCGGACCGATGATCTGCTGGGGACGTTGAAATGCTTGGCGTATAGGGAGGCAGCCTCGTTGAAGAAGCATTTCGGACGCAGAAACTAACATCGCAGTTGGGCAGGTGCGATAGGAGGCCTAGATAGCTAGAAGAAGACAAAGTAAGTATAAAAAAGGAAGATGGCCGAAGCACGGCCAAAGAAACGGCACACGCTGAAGTAATGCGAAAGCTGTTCAGGGGGGAATAATGTCAAGGAGAAAGGGTGGTGTTTTTTAGTGGGTCCTTGGTAGCATTATTATAATGACAGTTTGACTTTCTATAGTGTATAATTATACGCAAGGTATAATGGAATATGATATATATCAGGTCATTGTAGTGATGCGGCAACTAATATCCCATACTACCGAGAATTGCGGACCCTTCACGGTGTGTTCTTGAAAATTTTTTACCAGGCCCTTGTAAACAAAAAATCTCTACTGGGCCAGTACTGCACCAGTGGTCTATTTCTACCTGAGACCAGCGACTAAATAGCGGCTGGCTAGACCGTCTGGCCACAAACATGGAGAATTTTTACAGGTCTGGCCAGCTGTAGACTAGATTGTCTCACCATCGCTTTCAACCTCCGGTTAACATACGATAAGTTACCTAATGAATTTAAGGCAATCCTGAATGTAAGTTGAATTAAATGTTAAGGTTTTCTTTTCAGTGTGTTTTCAATTGAATCACATACCAGTAATGCCCTGCAGTGTTGAATTTTCAGGTGTACCTTCGAAGTTCTCCGCTGAATTTAGAATATTCGAAGATGTTACTTTTCGGCCTTCCAGGTATTTTAAATGTGGGAGTCGCAGGTGTACTGGAACAAGTTAGAGTTGTTGGTAGTGATGCTGCAGCTTCTTCCATGTTTACTGAAACATCTCGCTGATAAATTTTGTATTTTTTCATCACTTTATTTTTGTAATACTTAAACACCAGCGTTTAACCGATAACTTTGCTACCGATAACCGAAACGTACCGTTGATCTTCCGAAATTGAATTATCGATATCTTGATTCATACTCTATTGTATTTGGCTAGAAGTCCATCTGTTCTTGACAAATAGCGGATATTTTGAAAACCTGATTGGCAGATAAGTAAAAGGGAAGGGGAACGTATGCACCTTACTGTAAGTCAAAGCATAGCTATTGCATTTTAAAAGAAATGAAAGTAGGATGCACTAAAAATATAAAATTTTTTGTAAATGTAAACATTTCTAGGTCTTAGAGGCTTCTGTGTGTTATTAAAAATAAAAAACTCAATTACTTTTTAAAACTACTAATGATCCGACACATATGCACTTTTCTGGAATGGCACCCCCTTCCGACACACACACATACACACACACACGCGCGCGCGCGCGCACAACTCTTTCCGCGAAAAATATATCTATGTCGGTTTTCTATGTTTCTGCGAAAGTACCACACTTTTTCACTAAAGTGTAAAGATATTTGGAGAATTCTTTTCCTATCTTATGCCCTCAGGTCAAACTTGTGTAAAATAATTCGCCAAATTTAAAAACCGTTAAAAATATTTATGTGTTCTTATTAAACTTTTACTCGGGTAAATCCGGTTATACATCATAGCCACGGACTGAGTCAAGTGACTGATGAGATTAGAATGTTATAAGTTAATTCAAATAATATAATAGGATGGTTGAAATCTCCTGCGATGATGTTGTAGTTATACAATTACGCGCGGCCGCAAGCGTTGGAGGTGACAGCAGTCACCTGTGGATGCTTTTTTAGAACTACCATCGTTAAAATTGTTATTATTAATATAA
>NC_046661.1:45131283-45134696 GCF_010883055.1 Belonocnema kinseyi | reverse complement strand
TATTTCCCTTCAGCTGAGCAGGTAAGCCGAGAAATATGGTTTGATAAAAATGGTTGAATATTGTCTGTCTCTCTCGTTGGTAAGTTTCTCTTTCTAACAGGTGAAAAATTTTACCAACCGAATCCTACCAATTTTCGGAGATGAGGTTGTCTTCATACTTCCCAGGGGACACTAGACTGTATTTCCGATTTTCTTTTAGATATCACTGCAGTCATTGCCGTGCTCAGCCAAACCTACCGTTTCGCCTTAAGTTGATTTAAGCTTGCGCGCTCGATTCCCGCCTTACACTCTTGAGGAGTCTCGGTGGTCCATGCGGTGATGACTAGCCTAGCAAGGGAGTTGTTTATCGCAGAAGAGTCGTGGGACCGGAACCTCTAGAGAAAAAGGTTTTCTCTAAGTACTTAAAGTTGTTGCTCTTCGTGGTTCGGAACCGGCCTTAAATTGTAGGTCCCCCTTCCTCCGCCAAGTAAGTGTTGGGAGGGGGGTGTAAAGGAATAGAGAAGAAGGTGCAAAAAAAATATAAACCCTCAGGGGACACATTAGAAGCTTCCATTCCACTAGACCAGACTTTGGCTGATCCTCGTGAAACATGGTTCGCTGTACGAAAATGAGACTTTGCGCAATATAGTGACGATACTAGGCCAAGCTTTAGTAGAGGATCAGCAAAAATAAATAACCAATATAGGCTACTAGCACTGGATCAACATTGGACCGATTTAAATAAAACATGGTTTGGCGTGATAAAAGTGACACTTGGCCCAGTAATGTGCCGTCGCTGGGCTTGTCCTTGGCTGATCCATGTGAAAAATGCTTTCCGGTACTAAAAGTGAGAATTGGCGCAATAAAGAGCCGATGCTAGGCCAAGCATCAGTGGAGGATCGGCGAATATAAATAGCTACCTTAGGCTGCCAACAAAAGCTCAACATCAGGCTGATTTAAATAAAACTTTGTTTGCCCTAGTGAAAGTGATATTTGGCCCAGTAATATGCCGTCACTGGGCGACACTTTGGCTGACCCATGTGAAACATGCTTCTCCGTACTAAAAGTGAGACTCAACGCAATAAAGTACCGATACTGGGCCAAGCATCAGTAATATGCCGTCACTGGGCCAGACTTTGCTGATCCATGTAAAACATGCTTCCCCCTACTAATAGTGAGAGTTGGCGCAATGAAGTACCGATACCTGTTCAAGCATCAGTGGAGGATCGGCAAATACACATAGCCAATATTGGATTTCAGAACCGTCTCAATATTAGGCTGATTTAAGTAAAATATAGTTTGCCGTGGTAAAAGTTACACTTGGCCCAGTAATGTGCCGTCACTGCGCACGACATTGACTGATCCTCGTGGAACATGCTTACCCGTACTAAAAGTGAGACTTGGCGCAAAAAAGTGTCGATACGGGGTCGCGCATCAGTGGAGGCTGGGCATATATAAATAGCCTATATAGGGTACCAGCACTGCCTCAACATTGGGTCGATTTAAATGAAACATGATTTGCCGTGATAAAAGTGACGCGTGGCTCGGTAATGTGTCGTCACTGGGCCATACTTTACCTGATCCTCGTAAAACATGGTTCCCCGTACTAAAAGTGAGACTTGGCGCTATAAAGTCCCGAACCTCAGCCAAGAATTGGTGGAGGGTCAGCAAATTTGAATAGCTGATATAGACTGCCAATGCTTCCTCAACACTGGGCCGATTAAAATTCCGATATATGGCGGAATATCGTTAGCCGACCTTTGACTATCAGTACAAAATCTCTTGTACTGACATTAGACGTTTTAAGAGCATCTCAAGGATGACGAAAAGACATTTTATAAAAGCTGTCTTAGGGAGGTCCTAAAAACGTCTCTAGGACATCCTTAATTTTTTTGCGCACTGGGAAAGAATTTTGGAACAATGGTTCTAATTTTATTCCTGTGCACCCTGGTGGAAAAATCTTTTGTCTCTCTGATGCCCGATTTGGCCCAGATCTAGCGACGTTTAGACCATCTATTCTAGCCCATATCTGGGACTGTTTCGAAATTTATATCATAGGAATTTCTAAGTATCAATCAGCAAATTTTTTTCACCATTTGCGAAAAACTCTCAGGGGGTCTAAAATCATACAAAATAAAAAACTAACACTTTTAAAAATCACTTTTTGCTTACAAATTACATTTGATGTAATTCTCAAACAATGTAAACTGGTCCAAAGCACCTACAAATCAAAAAAATACACAAAGAAATATTACTCAAAATAGGCAACAAAAACAATTGCTTAAATCTGACAAAACATTTTTTAAATGTTGAAAACATATTTTTGAAAATAAGAACTTGTTTGAAAGAAATGTTTTAAAAAAAATTGCACAAAAAAATGTTGACAGAAAAATTGTTTACAAAATAATATTTAATAAACACGTTTAAGAAAATGTTACCGCTTATGATGCCGAACCCAACAAATTGTAATCAATTTAAATTATTTATTTAACCCTTAAAGCGCTATCCTATCTAATAATTTCATAAAGTGCCATGTGGAGTCGTGGGCGACCCTAGCCGGAAAATTTCATCCTGCAAAGAGAGTATCCGTTATACGGATTCAAAAAAATTACTGAATACTCTCCAACTATCCTGCCAGTTTTAAATAATTGTGAAAAACGACTTTTGTTACACAAAAAATTATAAATCAGTCAATTTTCAATATTATTACTGGAAAATTCAACCCGTTACTCTCGAAATATATCTCTTCAAGTTACAAGGCCGTTAATAGTGCAGCTCCAAAATAAGTTATTCATTTGGGAATCTGAAGTAATCCATTTCATAAAAAGTGGAAGGAACTATTTTTGATGATTATTGCATTATTTTTTCATGTAATTTCTTTATTTTTAAAGCCAAATGGTTTCAAAATAATCACAAAAGAAAAAATAATGAAAAATGAAAGCACTGTTTTCTACCGACACAATTTCCTTACATAAATACCTGATGCTTTGGACACACCGGGCCACTTGGCCACTTGCCAACGTTATAGATCGAAAGAAGAAATGTCTAACTAACATTGGAGGCGTCCACAGAATTCAAATTCACAAATGGGGCTTTGGTATAATCGCATGAAAAAAATTGCGGTCCCCCACGATCCCTAGGGCGCTTTAAGGGTTAAAAATGATTTTATTTATATTCCCGTTTAACAGTTAATTTATTTGATATGTATACATGATGTCTTATAATAACAAAAATCCATGATGAAAAACAGCTAATAAATGTTGTTTTTTTTTTACTTTCTTGAGCTGTGGCTTATGAGGATGGTTTTTTTGATTGACGTTCAAATCTGTAGATATAGAGTAATGGCTAAGACTCACGACTGTTACGCAATAGATCCAGGTGTAGATGTAGGCTCAAACTCCCGTAGCGTTAGAAATTGTATTTGTGATATAATG
>NC_046661.1:45120824-45131183 GCF_010883055.1 Belonocnema kinseyi | reverse complement strand
AATAATAAGAAAAAACATTGCAAGGGCAATGTTGTTACAGGCTTAAGATGATAACTGCCCAACATGTCGAAGGCATTTTTGGTTTGAGGTTGGATTTTTTTTATTACTTAACACGGGCCTGTCCCGGTATATATAATGATTCACAGACGCATTTTTATAATGCAATTAAGTGGTCCGATGAGAGCAATTGGACAAAGTCTTGTTTTTACCCCATCATTGACGGACTGGGTTGCAGTCAAGTAACCGATACGGTACCTACCGATTAAGGTGGGTTCCGAACCACCAGAACCTCGGTAAAGATACGTAGAAAAATTTCCAGAGGTATCGGCTCAGGCATCGCATCCCCGACATCCAGGTGAGGTCCGAGCATCTAACCAACTGAGCCACCGAGCCACCCAAAAAGAGCATCGGTGGCTCAGTTGGTTAGAAGCTCGGACTTTACCTCAGAGGTCCGAGATTTGATCCCTGAGCCGGTACCTCTGTAAATTTTTCTATGTACCTTTACAAAGGTTCTGGTGGTTCGGAACCCACCTTAAGCTGTAGGTCCCCCATCGTTAACTTGACGGCAACCCATTCCGTCAATGATGAGGTAAAAACCAGGCTTTGTCCAATAAGTCGGGGCACAATGCTCTCATCAGATCAATTGATTGCATTATAAAAATGCGTCCATGATTGATGATATATACCGGGACAGGCCCGTGTTAAGTAATCAAATAAAATCCAATCTCAAACCAAAAATGCCTTTGACATGTTGGGCAGTTACCATCTTAAGTCTGTGAAAACATTGCCCTTGCAATGTTTTTTTAATATAATAATAATAATAACATTTAAAGAAAAAACATTTAAGTGTTGACATGTTGTCACAGGCTTATATTGCCCAACATGTCGAAGGAATTTTTGGTTGGAGTTGGATTTTTTTTTATTTGATCATTTTTGTACGGGGCTGTTCCGTTATATATCATCAGTCACGGGCGCATTTTGTAATGCAATCAAGTAATCTGATGAGAGCAGTATGCCCAGACATATTGGACAAAGCCTGGTTTTTACCCCACCATTGATGGACTGGATTGCAGTCAAGTACACGATGGGGGGACCTACAGCTTAAGGTTGGTTCCGAACCACCAGAACCTCGGTAAAGGTACATTGAAAAATTTCTAGAGGTACCGGCTCAGGGAACGAACCCCGGACCTCTGAAGTGAAGTCCGAGTGTCTAACCAACTGATTATTATTATTATTATTATTATTGTGTGCTTTATTAAACTTTTACTCGGGTAAACCCGGTAATACATCATAGCCATGGACTAAGTCAAGTGACTGATGAGATTAGAATGTCATAACTTAATTCAAATAATTTAATACGATGGTTGATACCTCCTGCGATGATGTTGTAGGTATATAATTACGAGCGGCCACGAGCTTTGGAGGTGACAACAGTCACCTCTGGATGCTTTCTTAGAGCTACCATCTGCCACTCCACGGGTTTTAAGTCGCTCGCTTCCTGATGATCAAGAAAGTTTCTAACAATGCGTCAGGTATTTAATAAAACCGCCTTCTGAGCTGCTGCCAATACCCTACTGACTCCTAAATGTTCAGGATGTTCAGTGCATCTTGCGCGCACATTGCCTGTAGCCGAAATCACAATGGGATGAATGGATGCATGATTCACATTCCTCCATATGGTCTTTACTTCATGCCTTAACTCGCTATACTTGTGGATCTAGGTTGTATAGGTTGACTGCAAATTTCGGTTAAGCGAACAAGCAATGTCGATGATGTAGACTCTTCCACCTTTTTTTTCTCTCGCATCACGATGTCAGGTCGATTGGCCCGGATGTAATGATCCGTTTCGATAGTAACATCCCAATATAAGATGTGATCTTCGCTTTCTAACACGGGCATTGGAATGTATCTATAGAAGGGCACCCATTCTTTTAAGAGTCCTAGGTTTAGGGCAAGTTGTTGATGTATAATGCCCGCTACATCATTACGCCTGTGCGTCTTGATGTAACACGTGTTTGCGATAAATCCTGGTGCTGACAACCTTGTCCTGTATTGCAATGATGCATTAGATGCCTCCACTTCACTTTGATCTAACGTGTTGGGGTGCTCGCCATGGATGGCTTTCTGCCTTTATTGTATTTCTAATTCCTCTATGGTTCTGTAAAGCGCAACATTTCGTTTGCTGTTAAAATAGACTCGTAACTGTATAACTTGTGACTTACACAGTTTTTTGACATCTACAACGCCCCTATCCCCTAAATGTCGTGTTAGAACTACCCTTTCAATCGCTGAATTTCTGTGGTGCATTCGGTGCTTCGTCATTTCTACGCGAACAATTCTGTTTAAATTTTCAAGGTCGTTGTTAGACCATTTTATGAGCCCGAAGGAGTACGTGAGGACAAGTATGGCATGTGTTAATCGCCCTGATTTTATTTGCCGAGTTGAGAAAACTCTTCATAATTAATTTGAGTCTCGTAGTAAAGGCAGTCATTAGGCTTGTCTTAACTATCGTATGTTGAATACCCTTAGATTCAAGAAACCCAGATATTTATATGATTCGCCTGCAGCTATTGCCTCGATATCATTTTCGAACTCGTTCTCTAACTCTGCGGTCCCTAAATCACCTCTGATTAAATGCACTGTTCTTCATTTATCTAGTCCGAACTCCATTTGGATATCATTGGAAAATTGCTTTGTGACATCAATCACTTGCTGCAGTTTCTGGCCTGAACTAGCGTACAGGTTCAGGTCATCCATGTAAAGAAGATGGGTCACTTGATGACCATCCTCATTATCATGAATTCTGAACCCATGAGACATGCTGTTTAGTGTTTTGCTCAATGGATTCCATGCTAAACAGAACCACAGTGCGCTGAAGTAGTCTCCTTGAAATATACCCGTCGTAAAGCGTATTGATCCAGTTATCCTTGGTTGTCCATGAGCAAAATACTTGATTCTTGTACTACAGAGCCTCATCGCATGGCTTAGAAAGTCAATAATGCGTGGACAGATTTTGTAACGTTTTAAGACTTCAAGCAAATAGTCATGCGAAATGGAAGGAAACGCTTGCTTGTAGTCAATGTATGCCATGTGTAAGTTCCTTTCATGCTTACGAGTTTGAGTCATGGCAACAGCGTCTATAGTGACTAGATCTTTACAGCCTCGTGAGTTTTTACAACATCCTTTTTGTTCTTCTGTAAGAATGTCATTCTTGTCACAATCAGAATATACCTTATCTGCAATGATAGCTGTAAGACATTTATAAATTGTTGGAAGACAGGGTATCGGTCGAAAGTCAGATGGTTTTTGAGCAATCTGGTTTTTTTGGTATCATATACGTAGTACCTTGGAGCATAAATCCTGGCATCAATCTAGGTGCTCAATGATCTTCTGAAAACACCTTGCCAACGAAAGATGCACACTCGTCAGGTACTTGTACCAGAACTTGTGCACCATGTCCGGACCTGGTGCTTTCCAATTACTTGCCCTCTTCAAGACAACTGAACAATCCAAAGCTGTGATGTTTGTCAGATGCATTTCTGGGTTATTGCTTGCCCTTGCTTCCTCCAGTTTGAACCACGCAGTGTCCAAATTGCATCTGTTCATTTTTCCCCAAACGCCGGACCAGTAGTTAGTCATATCTTCCAATTGAGGGACTTCGGTGCCTTGTTGGTTATTTGGCTGTACTCTCAGTTCACGATAGAACCTTCGTTCATCTGTCTGAAAGTTTTGGTTTTGTTGCCTTCGTGCATTACTTTTCTTGTACCGGCGCAGTCTGGCAGTAAGAACATCAACTCTCTGTCGTTGAGAGTCTAAAATTTCATCCAATATTGCTGGTGTTACTGTCTCGATGTGCCGAGGGTGGATGATTTTAGAAACATGCTTCATCAGCTTTCTGGTTCAATTTCCTTTTTTATATTAAGTTAATCGACCCAATTTGCACCTTACTTTGCTGACATCCATATCCAACCTGATCTTCCATGGTGGATCTCGATCCCTTGCTGGAACAAAAGCTGCAATTGCAGGCCTAGTTTTTCGACTCAACGTTCTAACGGTTGCTACAGCTGCACAGTATACAAGAGTTTGCACCTCTAATGTATTTTGGGCTACGTTCAAATACGTAGGTGAAACCTTACTGCCGAGATGTGCTATTAGTGTACGCAGATGATTTGTGATGTTCATTTTGGGCAGAGAATGCCTCAGTGTTGGTTCCACATATCTGAACTCTAGTAAAGGATGACCAAAATTCCTTTCCAGGTGCTGTAGTTCTTCTGAGATTTCCTTATCTACATCATCGTTAGTAATATCCGGATGTGGTTCTAATGGATCCGGTGCATGATGTTCATTATCCCTAGCACCTATGCCTTCAGCATCAATCAAGTCTTTGTTATCCACAGCTTCCAAGGCGAGCTCATCAATAGGAAGCTGCCGTTCCACTTCCATTTTGATAGCAGCTATTTCAACAGCCGAAAGCATCTGTTTACAGATAATGAGCGTTTTTAATCTGCCAGATTCTGCTCATTTATTTTTGTGGCTAGCTCTGGGTATTTAAGTAAGAAGAGTCTATGATGTTCTCTCCTCACACTTTCCCCACATTTCTCTGCCAAAAAATAAAGGCGCATAACATCTCTGTTCATATGGTATGTCCATTTTCGTCGCTTTTTTGGTTGCTGAACCTCTGCTTCTGCCTCTGGTTGTATAAGGTCATCCACCTCTGGAGGATGTGGTGGTATTGGATCATTAATAGGTTGAGGAAGAACATCAATTGCTTCTGCTTGACCGTTTGTCGCGGCTTTCTCTAACTGATGTTCATTGCCGTCGTTTTTCCACGCCAAATCAACCTGTTGTTTAATCTCCATTGCTCGGTCTTCTGTAACATGTAGATTAGTCTTGATGTCTTTCATCTTAGCGACAAGATCTCTTAGTGCGACCTTTTGTATATCAGGATACTTTGCAGCAAATTTTGTTCTTAAATTGTATCATTTTTCCTTGTTTGTTTCAAGCTTCGCATTTTCATAATAGAGACGAACCAATTCCTCTTTCATTGTGGTATCCCAATTGATGTTCTGCCACGGTATTTCTGTCGAGGTGGTTGGCTGCAAACAGCTGGTGCTAGCCAAAGCATCCTCAGTAGACACAGTTGATGTTCCACTGCTTACCGTTTGTCGCAGATGTTCTTGCTGGTCAGCTGTTTGATTAGTGAGATCTGCCTGACCATCTCGCAGCTCACCATCGCCACCGTCCCGCATTCTGTGGCCCCCAGCGGTGGCTCCAGGGGCGCCCGACGATCCTAGGGAAGCGACAAGCGTTTCAAAATCTTTAATATATTCTCCATTTTTCATCGATGGGTTTCGGTGTTCTACTTAGTCACTCTCCTCTTCGTTATCAGCCTATTTGGCATGGGAAACCCTGTCAGTAGCAATGCTACTTCCAACATTGCCGTCAAAGTCATGAGAGGAAAGCTCAAGCCCTACCGCGACATCAACGCGGAACACCTTCGGTAGGGTTATTAAAAATAATAGGGTTATTATTATTATTATAAAAACATTTCAGTGTTGAAATGTTGTCACAGGCTTATACTGCCCAACATGCCGAAGGCATTTTTGGTTAGAGTTTGATTTTTTATTTGATCATTTTTGCATGGGTCTGTCCCGGTATATATCATCAGTCACGGACGCATTTTTATAATGCAATCAAGTGATGTGATGAGAGCAGTCTGCCCAGACATATTAGACAAAGCCTGGTTTTACCCCATAATTGACGGACTGAGTTGCAGTCAAGTACACGATGGGGGGACCTACAGCTTAAGGTGGGTTCCGAACCACCAGAACCTCGGTAAAGGTACATTGAAAAATTTCTACAGGTACCGGCTCAGGGATCGAACCCCGGACCTCTGAGGTGAAGTCCGTGTGTCTAACCAACTGAGCCACCGAGGCTCAGTTATATAATAATAATCATTTTTAATATAAGTAGTCAAAAAACCTGGACTGGTACCCTTTTAAACAATTAGTTCTACAAAATTTTCAAGCAGATCCCCATGAATGCCAGAAAAAATGAAATACGACAAAAATAAAATGATATTTTTCCTGAAATACGTCGTAAGAGTAGAGTAATACGTATTTAGTGATTACACCGCATTTTATACAATAAATTTGAAAGCAGTCCGTTTGAATGGATTGAAAGAAATATGTACTTATTTTCCTGTTCAGAATGCTTTCTAATGTAATTTTCATTAGAATGAAAACAAGGAATTCGCGACATTTAAAATCATTTTAGCATAGCTACAAAATTAAAATTATTGCTTATATAGTTTAAGTAATCAAAATAAATTCTAGAAATAAATAGAAAAAAAAGTTTGATTTACATTTTTACAAGCCTGTTTTAAACCTGATATTGATCCAATGTATAAGAACCACGCTTTTTAAAAATAAAACATTAAAGTGAGAATGAATACTATATTAGTTGATTGTAGTTGAAAAGAAAATGAGATGTTTAATAAATAATTATTCAAAACAAACAACTCGTTTTTCACAAAAATACATATAGTACCATTTATTTCGAGATTTCTGTCTTTCTTCTCTCTAAATCTGAATCAGTGAAATTTCTCTGATTGTCAGTTGAATTTCTTTCACTCAAATAGCTAGAAATTGGTTACTAACAATCAGTGAAAGGTTACTTATTGATTAAATTAAATAACCACTTTTGAGGGTTGGCAGCACTGCACCATGTTAATTGAGCAATCGTAATAAAATAATATTTTAGTACATTCAATCCAAGGGTCAAAGTAAAAACTGAAAACTCATAAATATGATCAGATATTAAAAAAAGTGAAAAGTTTCGATGCTTTTAAATGAGAAACTACCTCGCATGTTACTTTAATTTCAAGATTGGGCTTTCATGTACACGCCCGTTAAGTAAGTACTTCCTATACGAGTTAGACTATATTTTTCTCGCAGTTGATTCAGCAGAATTACAGCCCTAAAATTAAAAAATGTGTTTCATTAACGAATTCTTCTTGCTACTGTAGTAAAAGAGTAACAACAACACTTTACTTAACAATTTAAAGGTTATGCTTCACATTATTTATGCTGATGTTACTGAACTGATTAATGAATAAATCCGAAATCACTGATTAATCAGTGTAATGTCTAACTAATATTGCAATTAGTGAATTTTTTCCTGATTCATATTTAGAGAGCAGTTACCTCAAGGGCTTAACCTGAACCTACAATTGATCTGAAGGGAATAAGAGAAGAAATATTATCCCCTTTTAATAATAAAGCCTCGCCCTATTATAGAACCCTGTATACTAGCGTGCTCAAATAGAAAATATTTTCCGTTTTATCACATCGCCATATTCTTCCATTTTATTTTAAACTGAATTTTCAAATTTTTCATAAATTGAATAAAAGTGTTTAAACCGTGTTCCAAGACAAGGCCTTTAAGAGCTGAAAAATGTTAATTTCGGTTGTTGTGAAAAAAACGAATAACTTATGTTTAATTAATGAGTATGACTATGACATAATAATAGCCATCACTTAAAATAATTTTACCCTAATTTTGCTCTTTAAAAATGAAACAGAAACACCCGGAATAGGGGGTTAAAAATTTACATTGCGATTTTTTCACTTTCGTTAGATATTTTTGATTATGAATTATAAAAATTATAACAGTTCATAATTTTACCCTAATCTAGCTCTTTGAAAGTGAAACAAAAACACCCTGAATAGGGGGTTAAAAATTTACAATGTGATTTTTTCACTTTCGTTAGATATTTTCGATCATAAATTATAAAAAATTAGGTTTTACAAGTTAAAATGTGTGCCAGTGATAGAAAAATACCCCAAAACTTAAAATAAATGACACCTTTCTCACTTATTCAACAGTTATTTACATAAATACTCAGAAGAAAAGTTTTGTGGCCTTTACAACACCCTTATTACAAAATATATTAAAGGCTATAACAGTAATAAAAACAATAACAAATCATAAATGCAGAATAAAATTGTTGACCTAATTTGAAATTTGTTTCATTTGATCAAAAACATATTTTCTGGACTGAGTTAATGCAACATTTTTTTGGAAGTAGTTGAAAATGTCGAAGCTAAAATTTCTTTATATTAAAGGACAAAAATGTAATAATCTTGCGTTGATAATAAAATTCTTTTCCGTAGTGTTACAAAAGTTTTATAACCGCAAAAGAAAATTTTATCACAAAACCCCCTATTATTAATAAAAAGGTTTTGCGAAAAAATCAAAATAATCAACAATTTTCCTGTTCTTTTTAAAAAGATAAATGACCTATGTAAAATAAATTATTATGAAAAGATAAAATTATGCTAGAAATCACTAAAAATAATTTTACCCTGATTTAATTCAGAACGTCAGTGATGGAAAACTACCATTAAACAATTTAACTTTTAAACATACCCCTAGTTTGATTCATTTACAATTTTTCAAATAATTCCTATTAAGGAAAGATCTACGACGACTTAAGAAATATGTCTTAAATATTTCGCAGTTTAAAAAAATAATTCAAAAACATTCGAGTTGCATATCTGGTCTCTTAAACCACATTTACAAAAATGGTAAAATACCGTCGTTTGGCTTTGAGTGCATAACTGTTTTATTAGGATGTCATAAATTGGAGCGGGGTGCTGCACTGAGAATACTATATCGCATGAATTTCATGATAAATTGCGTAATTTTTGCGCTGTATATCGTGATTATCGCATTAGAATAGCGAAAAATCGTTATATCGTACTTTGCAAGTTTTTACATTATATACCGCATAATTGAGCAATCTATAACGCTAGAATTTAAGTTCATTACGCTAACACATTGTATTTCTTCTCTTGTGATCTCGCGGGGATTCGAGTAGTGAACAAGCAATCATAGAAAAAATTCAAGATAAAGTTTACGTCGATTCCAATTGAAAGATTCACCAGAACAAAAATTAACTTTGCCAGATAAACTTTACATAAATCGGAGATAATTTCCAACTTTTAACCTTGCCTGGATAATCTTTCGCCTTATAATCGCTCAATTTTTATTTCAGGTGTAGCGACAATTACGACGCCAGCGCTATGCAGCTTCTTTTAACTGCATTAAATTGTAGAGAAATGGGGATTCCCATTGCAATGGGGATTAGTTGCTTTTTGCGCTTTTGCTAAATGGTATTAAATAAGTTCTAATTCGTCTAAAATAGTGTAATTTATTTCGGAGGAGATATATCAGTGAGAACAAATTTTTGTGTGTTATCTGTTGCTGATTCTACATATTTTACCAAAATTTGCTTACTTCAGCGTGACGCAATGGACGAGATCAGAATTTTACTTCTAACTTCGGTGAAACTTTCGCCGAAATATATTTAATTTTTAACCGTTGCAAGTCTTACCTGCAGAAAATTTTAACTTTTTCTGTGATTGTTTAAAATCTGGTATCCCTATTAATAGCTAAAATTCACTCATACTTTGCCTTTTTCCCATTGCTGCTAAGGACGCCGTAGCAGACGACAGCTTTTATTCACAAGCAGCGAAACTTAACTTCATTTTTTTTGTGAGATGAGTGCATTGTAATATTGTGCAAAGCTCCGGGACTTACTTGTACGTTATCATATTGCGCTTTCTTGTTTTGCGATATTATTGTGCGATATATTTTTCTCCGTGTGGCAGGACCTTGGGGTGATAACTACGTTCGGTAGTCGCTTTCAGTACTGCGCTAGTGCTGACAAACAGTACTAGCAGCCAGTACTGGCGCAGTTATAGACATGAAGATTAGACAGAGTTAAGCCGACGCGACGCTCGTTCAAATGTATAGCAAGAAGATGTGTGCATAAGATATGTTAACTATAATATCGCTTAAAGAATAGATTAACTTTATTATTCGTATGCATTTTCATTCGGTTATGACGAAGGTAACAGTTGAAGGTTACATCAAGGGGTCGCGAATCCTTAAAGTTTATAACACCTGCGCTTTAGGAATAGTTGCTACGTGTTATTATTACAAATAGAAAGCTGCAGTTACTTTATACTTTAGAAAAATTAATATATTTTTCTTTTAATACGAAAATCATGTTAATTTTCTTCTGCACCGTTTTTTGTACTATAAATGCGAATAAAAATTAAAATAAAAAAATATAAATTTGGTTTGAGTAAGAATTTTGTTCAGTTATAATAGAAGAAAATATCTTAGAATTTGGTATCAAATTTATAAAAAATTAAAAAGATTAGTATTATGTATAATATATGCTTATACTTTGCATTGGGGAAGCAAGTCATAATTGTCTTTGAATTCTCAAGTTCAAACTATATAAAGACATATCATACATAGTATTAACATTCTAAAAAAATTGTAATT
>NC_046661.1:45115519-45120724 GCF_010883055.1 Belonocnema kinseyi | reverse complement strand
ATTGCTTCAGTCATTGAACTGCAATTCCCCCGAGTACTGTGCCAGTACTCGTTCGCCAAGATTTGACTGGACGTTGGAAAGAGCACTGACTCAGTACTCAGCACAAGATGAGTTGGTTAAATAAAGCTTTTTCTATTTCTTAGTTGCAATGGTGATGAATTTTAAAAGATGGCTTTCAAAATAAGAAATAATCCACATTTAAATTTATAATCTTTACAGAGGGTAGCTCATTCATTCTATGAGTAGAACCCTAAAAGTGATATTACTTTTCCATAAGTCTAAGCTTGATTTTCTAATATCTTATTAAAACAGTTGCGTAGTTTTCTTAAACAGAAGCAACTTAAACATATTTTGTATTAAGGGTGGTATAGAGGCCAAAAAACACATTCCAAATCTTCTTTGAATTATTAAGAAAACTGTGAAATATTGCAACAATTTTTTTAAGTCATAGTGGGACTTTTCTTTTAAGTATTTATGTAAACAACTGTTGAATAAGTGAGAAAGTGTAATTTTTTAAACTTTTGGGTGATTTTTCTATCAGTAGCACACATTTTAACTTGTAAAACCTAATTACCATCTATGCAGGGTGTTTCTGTTTCACTTTCAATAAGCTAAATTAGGCTGAAATTATTTTCAGTGATGCTTATCATCATGTTATAGCCATACTTATTAATTATACGTAAATCTTTTGTTTTTTCACGACAACAAAAATTAGCATTCATGAATAATGTATCATGAATAATGTATCTTATTTGATCAAGTTCTTAAAAAATTCATTTATTTTTGCTTAAATATTGCAGAAAAGGTGATTTTGAATTTGAAATTTCAGAAATATGTCATTTTTTGGGATTATTTCTTTTTACTCTTAGAAAATGTAATAATCTGCATAGATCACAGCAAATGCGGATCTTCAAAATTTAAAAACTCGCTCTTAAAGAATTCCCATTTTGAGAAAAAAATCTCAATTTGGAATGTAAAAAGTAAGCTACAACAAAAATGATTCCGCTGCATTCCTGTACTTTATTCAGAATCAACCACAAGTATTTTATTGTAATAATTGCTTACTGCTTTTACTTGACCCTTATCAACGGCCCTTTTTATATAGCCCCCCTCCCCACACACACACACGCAATCTAGTTCATGCGACGATGTCCATCGAAATTCGGCCAGTCTAGACCAAATTTATGTGGTGTTCCTGGACACTTCAATAAACAAAATATGTATAATTGATAATACAGGCCTGCAAGGTTTTGTTAAAGATGTGCTAACGGGTTTCGATGTAATTTTTTGCGGTGAAACCGAATCCGATGTTAGTATATGCCTAGCACGTCAACTTCCTGGCCAATTTGAGCACTTTAGAGCAACAGCGCAAAAAATTCCAACAAATTTTTACTAACGTTTTCAAATGGTACTTCTCCTCACCTTTAAAATGAATGCGGTACAAATGCATTTCCGTGCAAAATTTTTAATTTTAAGATATGTTATTTTTCTATGTAATTTTTTGCACTGAAACAAAATTCGACCCCATATTTGGCCTAGAACGTCAAGATTTAATATAAATAGCGCAAAAGGTGACAAAAGTGGGCATTTTTGTCCTTTTTTAACCTGTTTATCTCTAAAAATTGAAGTTCTTGGAGAATTATCAAGCCGAATTCGGTTTTAGCGCAAAAAATTACGTGAAGACCATTACTTTATCTTAAAAAAAAATATTGCACAGGAATGCATTTGTACCATGCTGCTCACTCACAAAAGTGCAAAACGTAAAATGGCCGTATCTTTCGAGAAAAAAAGTCCGATCGGAACGATCGAAAGTACGTTTTTAAGATGAAGAGTAGAACTTTAGATCACTTTAGTAAAAATGTCTTGGATTTTTTTTGCTGTTGCTATAAAGTACAGAAATAGGCCAACATGACCATTTTTGTCCCTTTTTACCCCATTTATCTCAAAAACATGACGAATTTGCAGGCCTGTGTAATAGTTTGAGAATTAAAAACGATTTCAAATATGCTGCTATCTAATCCTAATCGCACAGAAAAATTGACAAGCATATAACTCATATAACATATAACATTATTGTTAACACATAGGTTCTATAACATTAGTTAGTTAACTTAACATTACATGTTAGTTAATTAAGTTAATTAATTAATTAATTAATTAAGTTAGTTAAGTTAATTAATGTTAGTTAACACTAGAAACTTGTAAGATCGGTCTTTGTTACTGCGGTCTCGGCGTGCATACACTTACATTTGGGATATCAGCGCAAGAGTAAAATATTTGTCAAAATCTTAAAGATTTATAAAGAAAATAACTGTCAGTAAGTTACACAGAAAGAGAAAATCATTTAGAAACTTCATTCTATAAAAAGTATTTTATTGAATGTGGTTTTCAACACAAAAAAGTCTTACTTCTATGATGGTCTTGTTTTTATTTTTGCCTTAAATTAAGTTGACGCCTACAATTTTACAATGAATATGTCTTAAAAAAAGCCATTAAGGGTCTTCAATTTAAAAAAAACACAATTATGGCTAATCCTTAGTCTCTTGTACTAAAAACAAGCCCCAATTGATATTCAAACTGAGACAGAAAGATTTGGCCTCTAAAGAAGAAGGCGGTGAGGCTCGTTTTAGCCCTCATGGTCTAGCTTTTAGACCTTTGAACAGCTATAACTTATTTCAAATAATTGCAACGTCATAGCAGCTGAGCAGGCCGAGCGAGATGCGTCGTATAGTCGTCGCACCTATCTGTTTCTTAATTGTTTGAGTAGATACTCTGTTGACCTATCGAATAACTAACTAGATGACGGAATAGTCTACAGGCGTGCATATTTACGTATTTGGGCGGAGATACTGTCAAAGAAGGACTTGTCTGCACGAAAGTGTCCAATATTGGAGCAGGCACTCCATTTTTTATGACGTTCAGGGAGCGTGCGTGTCAAATTTCTAAAAAGGCTTCCATAGTTACGCACAATGAACTTAATTAAACCAGGCAAACAGATAATAATATATTCAATATTAATGATATATCGCAGAAAAGTTTCTTTTATTTCAAAGAAACTGTTTTATGGGCGTAATTTTATTTATAATACAGGCTTTATTTCGGTTATTCAGCACTTCTTTTAAATTTATAATGTGACTTGATGTAAGCTCATAGTCTGGCTACAGACTACTTTTAAGATTATGCAGCAGCTTGATGTTAGCCTACCGTATAGCTAAAAACTAGTTTCTAAACCATGCAGTGGCTTAATGTTAGCCCATATTATCGCTACCGCATCGAAAAAAATGCGTAACTATATTAGTTCAATAATACCTTGAACTAATACGCTTTGCATAAATTAGAACTCAGTAGGTAAAAAAGTCGAACTGGATCTCTTCATTTAATTAGTAGTAGTAGTAATATAAGTAAGTATTGAAATAAAGCACTTCTTCATGTAAAACTCGCGTCATTCATAAGTTGAATATCAGCTGTTCTAAAGCATCGAAACAGATACTGTCCCACTTTTGTATCGAGTACGTAACGAAATTTGAATCACAGTGCGTCGATATAGATACACTCGCTATGCTTCGCTCGGTTCGACTGTGCTGGTTCGAATGACGACGAACAGCGAGGATCCAATGAATCTGTATTTTTTAAATTTGTATACCGGACATGATTCACATTCACATTAATTTTTGAAAGTAAAAGAATAGCTTAGTTAAAATTGATTTTTTGAGCAATTGAAGCAATTATTTACTATACTCCGGAAGTTACTCACATTCACATTAATTCTCAAAATTAAACCTGAGGGTACGGACGGGATTAACGTAACCCTGTTGCTTTAACAACACTATGATACGTTAGACAGCGTAATGGCACTTACATTAATTTTAAAAATCAATCTACATTATTTTACAATTTTGTTCTGGAGGGTCAATAGAAGTCTTCTCTGATTACTAAATTAATTCGAAAAATTAATTTTTTTTATGTCATGCTATACAGTTTTTGTTTAATTGGAACAATTATTTATGCAGAATCGCTAACAGGATGCTATTCAGGCGAACATGCGAATTATGGCCCTCGTAAACCTCTGTTTGTCGGTAATAGCAGGCAGCTCGCCTGCCTCTTTCAGCAAGCGAAGTTTGGGCTAATCGCTAATCAATTTCTTATGAAATTGAACATAGAAAAACATCTATTTTTCGTCAAGTGCAGCGGCGGAGTGGATCTCTGAGCGCAGGGTGGGAAGCATGTATCGGGCGCATTTTTAACAGACGAACAGAAATTACAAAAAAAAGTTATAAAAAACAATTACCAAAAAAACAACAATTTATTCACTTTTAAGCCTCCCCCTCCCCCGTACATACAAAGACACATTGATTAGTATCAACAGCCACATCCATTTGGTTTGGAATTGTTTTCAATAAAGCAGCTAAAATGATTGAAGAATTATAACAATTGATGTAATTTAACTCATGGAAAAAAATACATCTGTAATATTATATTTATAATTGCCCATGTTAGAGGTTATATTGCTAGCAATTATTAAAAATATGTCAAAAAATTACAGAAACATGTACAATCCGTTCTGACAAATACTGTATGCTTTATCAGTTAATAACACAGGCCTACAAAAAAAACAAAAGTGTCTGTGCAATTGACCAGACCTATATATTCTTATGTATTTTTCGACGCTGAATCCGAATTTGCAATAAAAATGTAGGGTCCAGCTACTTTTTTATGGGGTTTTGATCGAAAAACCTCATTTTATACGGTTTTTTCATGGTTTTTTTTAAATAAAAAAAAAATAAAGAAAAATTTTATTTTTTTGACTTCAGAATCGAATTCTACGGGAAAAATGCATCGAAAACCATGTTTTGATTTTTTTTACAAAAATTTCAACCCACCATACGGCGATGAAAAGGCAGAAAATCGCAAAAAGTGAAAATTTGCTTCAAATTTGATTAAAATGACATTAAAATCAAGTTTTACGATTTTAAACCGATTTATAAACATTGAAAATACTTTACTGGGGCTTTTTGAGGTCGCTGATCACGAATATTAAGTCATTTTTTTCAAAAAACAACTCCTAGTCGGCGTAAGTGGACAATAAACGTGATTAATTGATATTTTTTTTCAAAAAATCGATGTTTTGGATACTGTTCTGGAGGTTTTCCACTACATGAATCACAAAACTGGAACTTTTTTCGACCCTTGATCATAAAGTAAGAC
>NC_046661.1:45114379-45115419 GCF_010883055.1 Belonocnema kinseyi | reverse complement strand
ACCATCTGTTTTGTGGTGAAATACTTGGCTCAAATATTCGTAGCATTCCCCATCTTGGTCTAATGCCTTGACAAATTGTTTCATTAAACCAAGCTTTATGTGGAGAGGTGGTATCAAAATTTTTGACGCATTCACAAGTGGCTCTTTAAGAATATTTTGTTTTCCAGGTTCAAATGACTCTCTTAGTGGCCAAATTTTCTTTTTTTAGTGGTTTTCCCTATCTCTACTATCAAACATACACAAATAACAAGGATATTTTGTAAATCCAGATTGTTGTCCTAGTATCATAGATAAAATTTTTAAGTCTCCACATATTTGCCATTTATGTTCCTCGTATTTTATTTTTGACAAAACCAATTCAATGTTTGAATACTCTTCTTTAAGCACAGTTGAATGCGCTAATGGTATAGGAGCGTACTTATTTGTGTTATGCAGAAGGACTGCTTTAAGGCTCCGCTTCAACGAATCAATGAACAGGAGCCAATCCTCAGGTTTGTATATACCTGGTTTTAATTCGTCAATAAGTCCTTTTACGTCAATGCAGTAAACTAGCCCTGAATCTTCTTTAAAATATTTTCGAAAGGTTTTCTCTCGGTCACGATATTCACTTACTTTAGTTCCCTTTGTCAGAATATGTCGCTTTTTAAAGTCTGAAGCCATCAATTCACATTGCTATTTAGATAGGCCAGCCTTTCTAAATAAATCACTCAGACTCTTTTGATCATATTTTTTCACAGATTTCTCCACACCTTTAGGTACATATTCTTCATCATCATCTGAAGCCAGATTTTCTTCACTTTCGTCGGATTCGCTTAGATCTTCGGATGATGTGTTATCGCTTGGTTTAGTTTCTTTTACATTAATCTGATTTGTCGAATGATCTCCACATGCAGAGAATCTAAACGTGTTGTAAAACTATCTCGTGATTCTTCATTTTCCTAAACCTTCTATAAGGATTTTTTCTGGAAACTCAACAGTTTTAGGACTAGAATAATGTACTTCTTTTTTCTTAATATAAGCTATACCCCCTACTTTTGTTG
>NC_046661.1:45107734-45114279 GCF_010883055.1 Belonocnema kinseyi | reverse complement strand
AAAAAAAATCAAAACATGGTTTTCGATGTATTTTTTCCCGTAGAATTCGATTCTGAAGTAAAAAAAATAAAATTTTTCTTTATTTTTTTTTATTTAAAAAAACCATGAAAAAACCGTAAAAAATGAGGTTTTTCGATCAAAACCCCATAAAAAAGTAGCTGGATCCTATTTTTTTATTGCAAATTCGGATTCAGCGTCGAAAAATATATAAGAATATATAGATCTGGTCAATTGCACAGACACTTTTGTTTTTTTTGTGGGCCTGTGTAATCAGCTGATCCAGCAGTATACGAAACTAGGAAAAAAAGTACTGCCAATAATATCTCACTGCTACCAATGGAAAACCTAGACGCGTACACGCGCGCGTTTTCGAATGCCAGATGAGAAGATTTTTGGTTATGCCTAATTAATTTTTCAATATCTTTGTTTATACAAATATATTCGTACACAAAGCTGTTCTAGGGGTGTCCAAGTGTCTTCAGGGGCGCCACACCAACAGGGGCGAGGGTGGGCGCCCACCCTGATGGTCCACGCCAGTCCGCCGCTGGACAATTGTGAATTATTCATATAAATTATTGTCATAAAATAATGAAATTCAGGAAGCTTAATATTCAAAATTGATCATTAAAAAATGAATAATTTTGAAGCTCAATATCAATAAGATAATTAGAAAAAACAAGAAGAGATTCGTCCCTAAAAGGCAGAGGGAGTCCATAAATAACTACACGATGATGGGCGGGGCACCGCGGTGCACCGTTCCTAATCCGCGTATACACTTTAAACTATACAAAGAAACTGTTATGATTAAAGTTATACCAGCATTCCATTATTTACTGAAGCAAAATAAAAGTAATGCATATTTGTACCCTAAAATTGAAAATTAAACTTGAAACAAATTTATGGTGATTTTCATTAGAATACTTTTGGCTTCCGTTTCCGGTACCGATAGGAGAGTGACGGTGTTTTTGTTGTGCTGTTGTTTTTTGTCTATTGAGAAAGAGGAAGTGAAGTGAGAGTGGTGAATTTTTGGTGAGTGAGGAAGGTAGGTGGTTTCGTTTCAGTGAGAGTGAAGGGTTTGATTGAAAGGGCGAATTAAGTGAAAAATCAAAGTGGAAAGTTTGTTTTTGAGGTCAGGTTGAACTTTGTGTGATGAAAATTTAGTTGTGGAGTAAGTGACGTGTTGCGAGTCTTGCTCAGTAGATAAGCAGGGTAGAGTAGCCCAGAGAGGTAGAGTAACACAGAGGCCAGACAGAGGGCGACAGATGAACGAAGAAAATGAGATATCGGGTCGAGTGGGTTGTTACGGGATGTGGAAAGGAGTGGGGATAAGGAGGGTATCGAGGCAAACTGCGAAAGCAGTGACCACGAGCGGTACAAGATGCCGGTTAGGAGTGAGGGAACCGCGATAACAGCAGCAGGCCCAGGGAGGGGTAACAGGAGAGGTAGACCAACAAATTTGGAAAAGCTAAACAGAGCGGCACAGCGCTCTCATAGCCTAGGTACGATATGAATGCTTGACAGCTGGCGAAAACGGGCGGGTGCAACAAGCAGCGAGGGAATGATTAGTGGAGGGGAAAAATCGGCAGAGGCAAACAGGAAAAGGGAAGAGGGCGAGGAGTTGGAGAAGGTAAAAGCTCAAAGAAAAGGATAAAAAGAAAATCGCTGAAAAGAAAGAAAGGGGAGGGGAACTTGCTCACAAAGATTCAAGCAATATTCACAGGCTTTAGAGATGAGACATGTGGGATACTGGAAGTTATGAAGAGGCAAGGGGGGGAGGGGCTAAAGGAGGAGGTACAAAAAATACGAAAGAAATGGGATGAGTGGGAAGAATTTTGGAAAGGCGAAAAAGCGAAAGTCTGGCAAAAAATGGAAAGCTTAGAGAATCAGTGAAAAGAATTTGATGAAACCAGGTAAAAAGAGTTGAGGTTAATAGAAGAGAGAGAGAGAGAGAGAGAGTGAGTAAGAGAGAAGTGAGGGTTGAGAGAAAAAGGGTTGAGTTAACAGCGAGCCAGGATCCATCAGAAGTTGGAGTAGGCGTGCGAGTAGAAAATGAGAGACTGCGTAATAGATTGTCACAGATCAAAAACAAATAGAAGGGGAGCAACGAGCAAAGAGGAAAAAGAACATTAGGGTGTGAGGAAGAGAGGTTTGAAGTTATGGGGAAAAATAAGTTGTTAAAGGGAAGATCAGAAAGAATGGCATGGGCGGAAACAAGGAAAGGTAGCAAGGTAATAATAGGGAGGGATAGAATTTAGGTAAACAGAGTGATGAGGATCGGGGACGAAGAAATAGAAGAGTTGAGAACTTGGCAAACAACGCTAGGAAAAGATAATGGTAAAGAACAGGTAAATACAAAGAAAGGAAATGAGTCGGGGTTTACAAAATAAAAAAGGGCTAAATAGGAGGACAGGAGGAACAGGAGGAGAAAATGGTCTTGTAAAGGTGGCTTTTTGGAATATCTCAGGATTGGTAAGAAGGATTATAGTTGCAAAAGTCAGAATAGCGGTGGTTTGTGTATATAGAAGAAGAGGGGAAGAGGAAGGTTGGGGAGTGATTAAGAAGTGGATGGAGGAAAAGAAAGAAGAGTTAGTTTTTATAGGAGGTGATTTGAATGCATGGACTGGCGAACAAGAGGGAGGGATTTGGGATAGAGAAAAAGAAGCATGTGTAAGGAGCTTCAGGCAAAGGGAGATAGAAAGGGAGGAGAGGAGCTTACTAGAGATAATAGGAGAAACAGGATGGTTTATTTGTAATGGTAATATGAAAGGATATGAGGAAGGAGAAATTACATTTGTAGGGAAGGGAGAGACAGTGATAGAATACATCCTGGCGGAAAAAAGAATGAAAAATTTGATAAGTTTCGTGGAAGTGGGTAATGAGATTGGGTCCGCGCATTTCTCGGTTGGAGAAAGAGAAGATGGGGAGAAAGGATCAAGAAAATGGGAGCCTGGGAGGTAGATAAACTGAAAGAGTTTAAAGAAAAAATGGAAAAAGAGAAGATTAGGTTGATAAAAGGGGAAAGGGTAGACTCGTTAATGGAAAGATGGAAAGGGTCGATTAAAAGGTGAGGGATGAGATAGGTACAAAAACAGAAAGAGAAGGAGAAAAGAGAGGCTGGTGGGTTGAGGAATGTAAGGAAAGTAAAGAGAGAATATAAGAGTGTGTAAGAAAATGGAGAACAGGGGAAATGGAGAAGGGGAGTACAATAGGAGAAAATGGGAACATGAGAGATTGCTAGAAAGGAAAAAGCAAAGGGATAAGGAAAAGCACAAGGAAGAAATAGAAAAAGCGATCAAAGAGGGTAGGGTTTGGGATGTGATAAATAAGGAAAGAGGAGGAAAGAAGGGCGTGAACGAAGAAATAGAGTTGGGTGACTTAATAGACTATTTCAAGGGGCTGTTAGGGGGAGAATAAAATAGGATAATAGGGGAAAATAGAAAGTTAGTACTAGGAGAATGGGAGGTAGGGAATAGAATAACGAAGAAGGGGTAAGGGAAGGACTTTGGAAGATATTCATCGAAGTATGGAATGGAGAAGGGTGGCCAGGAGAGTGGTTGACAGGGCTGGTGGTACCATTTGCCAAGAAAGGGGAGGGAAAGAAGGTAGAAGAGTACAGAGGGATCGCTCTCATGCCAGCTGGCTACAAAATATATACAGAAATTGTAAGAATGAGGTTAGAGAGCCAGATAGAGGAAAGAGAAAGTATTCCACACAATCAGAGGGGTTTCAGAAAAGGGATGGGAACCATTGCCAACATTTATGTACTAAACTACTTGGTTAACAGAAATCTAGGGAAAAAGAGAGGCAAACTAATCGCCTTATTTGTGGACTTTAAAGCAGCTTTTGATTCGGTAAACAGAAAAGTGTTATGGCAGGCGATGAAAGAGAGGGGAATAGAAGAAAGGCTGGTGGAAAGGATAAAGGAAATTTTTACTGTAACTAGGGTTAGGGTGAAGATAGGAAAGGAAAAAGGAGAGGTATTCTGGATAGATAGAGATCTAAGGCAAGGATGCCCTTTCAGTCCGCTGCTGTTTAATATGCTTTTGGCAGATCTAGAGGAGAAGCTAAAGAGGAAAGGAAAAGAGGGTACGATATTGGGTAACAGCAAAATATACTCTCTAGCTTATGCGGATGAAGTAGCTTTGTTAGCAGACAACGAGAAGGGGATGAATCTAATGATCAGAATTTTTGAAGAGTATGTGGGAGCAAAGGATCTGTCGGTAAACGTAGAGAAGACCAAGGTGATGTGTTTCAGAAAGAGAAACATCATAATAGAATACGTTTGGAAGATGAACGGACAAATAGTGGAAAGGGTGGAGGAATTCTGTTACTTAGGTTTTTGGTTTGAGGCAGGAGGGGGAAACGAGCTGCAGGTGAGGAAAAGAATTGAATGTGCGACTAAAGTAATGGGCCAATTATGGGGCATATGAAATAGAAGGTTTAAGGACGATTGGAGAATTTGGGTCTGGTTGTTTGATGCGTTGGTTTCGACGGTGTTGTGTTATGGAGTGGAGATCTGGGGATGAAAGGAACATAGGAAAGTAGAGATGGTTTGAAGAGAAGCTAAAAAGGGGAGAGGGAAGTAGAATTGCACAAGCATGTTTCAGTGAAACTAGGAACAACGAAGGGAGAGGTAATTTAGGAAATTCAAAATGGAAAGAAGAAAGGAGAAAAATGAGACGGGTGTGTAATATTCGAGAAGGGGTTATGGAGTGGCAGGATATAGAGTTGGAGCTATTAGTTAAATAAGGAGAAGAGAGATGGACAAAGATAATAGACTTGAGGTACAGTAGATGGTACAGGATGGTCAAAGGGTTGACGGAACCAGAATATCTGCAAAAAATAAAAAAGGAAGAAAAATGGAGTAGGGTTTTACGGATCAGAATGGAAGAAGGAGTGAGTGCTTGTAGATATTGGATGGATGAAGAGAAGAATCTATGTAGAGTATGTGGATACAAATTGGAGTCATGGGGACATGCTTTAGAGAGATGCACAGAAGAGAAAGATAGGTAGTTGAGCGTTGATGAGTGTGTAAGGTGGATTTTGGATGGTAATGGACAGGGAGTGATGTGGATGATTATTTTATTTTTAAGTAAGGCAAAACATTAGTACATAAGTATCGGATAACTTAGATTAAGGATGGAATGTAAATTTTATGTACAGGGAGCGGAGGCCCTCAAACCCGTAAATGGGAGAGTTTAAATATACATACATACATACATACATACATACATACATATATACATACATACATAAATACATGCATACATACATACATACATACATGCATACATACATACATACATACATACATACATACATACATACATACATACATGCATACATACATACATACATACATACATACATACATACATACATACATACATACATACATACATACATTAGAATACTTTTATCATTGAGTATTATTATTATCTTAATTAATTTACTATTATTCAAGCAATGATAATAAATGATATTAGTTTATTTAGATATTAAAAAACAAAATTCTAAAAAATAAATAATTTAAGAAAAAAATTTTTATTAAATTAAAAAAAAAATGAATTTATGTAAAAAATAAAGCAGTTTAGGAAATTAAATTTCAGAAAAAAAGAAATATATATTCAAAAAATAAATTTGAACAAATAATAGGACTTAAAAACAAGATAAAATTGCAAAATGTAATTAATTACAAAGAAATAAAATAATTTAAAAAATTTAATCGATTAAGAACTAGAATTGGTTAAAAAATTAAATTCTTTTTTTAATTAAAAAATTTAAACAAAATAATTGTTGAAATTAGAGTAATAGATATTTGGACCCTAAAATTAAAAATCAAATTTTAAACAAATTTATGTGAATTTTATTTCGAAAACTTTAATTATCGGGTATTATTATTGCCTTAATCAATTAACTATTATTTAAACAATGATAACAAATGATATTAATCTATCAGATATTAAAAAAATGAATAAAAAATAGAATATTAAAAAAAATTGTTTAAGAAATTAAATTTTCGAAAAAAATAGATTCGAAAATATAATTTTAACAAATAATAGAATTTAAAAAATGATTAAATTGCTACAAAGAAATTAATTAAAACAGAAAATGGTTGTAGACATAAAATTAAGTAAAAAATAAAATTGTTAACAAAATTTATTTAAAAAGTGAAATTGGTAAAAAATGATATAAAGAAAATAAATTGTTTTAAAAATTACAAAATTTCAACAAAATAATTGTTTAAGGAAAAAAATTTAGATAAATTAAATTCATTATAACAAGCGAAATATGAAAAATTATAAACTAATATCCTTGATACCGTTTATTCCACTATTCTTATAAAGATATTATATATGTCTTCAGAATTTTAAATATTGAAAAAATTCGGAATAAAATATAAATTTATAAGAAACATAGAGGGATAGACGTGGAACGGGTGAAAACGGGTCTCACTACCTGAGTCTAAAGTCAGTGGCTTACTGCTCTGCCCACTAGCCAGTAATTCCCTTTCTAGTATTGGATGGTCAAAATTCGAAAATACG
>NC_046661.1:45106468-45107634 GCF_010883055.1 Belonocnema kinseyi | reverse complement strand
AATACGCCAATTAGCACAAATGGTAAGTTCCGACAGTGCCTACAAGTGTGCCTACTGGCTGCTAAATGGCAATACCGGTTTCATATGTATACACCTGGTAGATATGGTGTAGGTACCAGACTTTTGTAAACGTATGGGAACGAAAATCTGGTCTGTTTTCAGTGTTAGCTTGCTGATTAATTCATGGCTCTTCAGTTAATGTGTCGTCTTCTGGTTGTGTTAGTTATACGAAGATTTGTGTGTATTGCTTTTTTTTGTTTACTGGGCTGTGTACGTACTTATAGGTTCCAGCATATTCTGAGCGTATAAGATTAAAAATGTAACTGTTGGTTTCCTTGTTAATTAATTTATTGGTCTTCAATTAAGGTGTGCCTGTTTTTTGTGCAAAAGATGATGCGTAGCTTTTCTTGGGCTGTTAGGTCGTCCTATAGGCTGTTGGGTTAACCTTACACTGTTGCGTCGTTCCTTACAAATCTCATTTTCGCGAATGATTTTAACAATACTACGTTTGTTTACAATAATAATTGGATGTTGAATATAATGATTTAACTTGTTGGTTTTATATTGAATATACATGTTATGTAATTATAATCCATTGTTTATAATTAGTTATTATTATTACAAGAGTCCTAGTACGTGACACTAAAGAGTGTGCAACATTGTTGTACAACGATGCTTAGAAATATGAAAATTTTTTATTGAAAAACTATGCGCTTTTCGGAAAATTTGTCAAGAATAAAAAGTTCTTGTAATCAGCCGAGGAATACGCCTGAATTTTGTCCGGAGCGTTTTGAGCAAAATTTTGAATTTTGCAAAAATGGTTGATATGCAAAATCCAAAATTGTGCTCGAAACGCTTCGAAAAAATTCAGGCGTATTCCTTGGCTTTGTTTTCACAAAAATTTTGCCATTAAGACGCCATTTTGAAAGTACTAAAACGAAAAATCAATCTTCGAACCATGGATTATCAAAGCTTAGACATTTATTCCACCGGTTAGTGAGATTCCAGGTCAATTATGTGCAGTGCCCAGAATAATCCTGTTGTGAAGACATTTAAGACTCAAAATTCCGCGACCCCCTTGACGGCGTGAGATGTACAGCCGCGGAACGGAAGACTTAAGATGCATGCTTTTGTTCATGTGCATAACCTTTCTTGTCCCGATATCA
>NC_046661.1:45094697-45106368 GCF_010883055.1 Belonocnema kinseyi | reverse complement strand
AGACTTGGCTCCATCCGACTACCACTTATTTGCATCGATGGGGCACGCACTCAGCGAACAGCGCTTCACTTCTTACGAAAATTTTGGAAAATGGCTCGATGATTGGTTTGCTTCAAAAAACGAAGACTTTTTTTGGAAAGGTATTCATAAATTGCCTGAAAGGTGGACAAAATGTGTAGCCAGCGAGGGCGCATACTTTGAATAAAATATTTGTTATCATTCTCTTGAAATAAATGTGTTTTTTTCTTGAAAAAATACCGGTTTCATATGTATACACCTGGTACATCATTTAGACATTCTGACCTACATATTTCTATGACGGACACGAGCATCTTAGATCTAAAAGCAATAAATACCTTAATCAACATGACAGCTATAGGAGGTTGAGCCGTTCTCAAAAAGCCAAAAGGAGACACGCAAACCTTACGCTCTTCTAGGCAATATAATATCTTACCCTTGGACATCTAGGAAGGGATACCATATATTTTGGTAACTGCGCCATTCTCCATATTTGGGCACATCACGATTCCTAATCACTGATTGGCTATCTTAGTAATTACCTCCTTGGTACTTAGGAAGGGATACAAGGCATTATGGTTACTACGAGAACACCTGCCAAAAAGAGACAACGCATCCCAGATACGTTGACCTTACCATCTAAGCTTGCAGAGCCATATTCAGCATCATTCACCCACTGCGGGTACCCATACAGGGTGCCAATAGAAAGAAGAAATACTTTTTGTTCGAGGAAAGAGAGGGATAATTATCTACTCTCTACATAAAAGAATTTTGTAAGTAACCAAACATTACTTAATACCTATACAAACTTCTCTCTTATCAATAAACATGTGATTAATTGGTAATCCTTATTTAAGGTGGACCAAAGAATCAAATAACTCGAGGTAATTCGGAGGTTTGTAAGGAAACGAGCACCTTCATGAACCTGGAAATCACCCAGTTTGTCAAATTTGATCTTTCGAATTAAATTCTCATTGTAGTTAAATAAATCTTAATTAATCTATAAATTCGAATGTAGTTTATTTATTTCTTTTATTTGGTAGTCATCCTCATCCCAGCTTTCTAGTTCATTTAAAACTGGAATCTAAAACGAGGAACCTCTTTAAAATAAAATAAGGTACATGCTAAGTTACATTTCTTAGGTCGTAACACTAGCATTATTTTCTGCGTTTAAAAAACATTATTCTTATAATTTGTTCTTAAATAGTGATTAAAAAAAATTTGTTTGGACATAAACACATTTTTGAAAAGAGAATAATGAAAAAAATGTTTGATAACTGTATTCAGGGAACTAAATAAAGAATAATTCTGACCGAAAATGTTTCAGTTTCAGCACTTTATCACAAAATGATAGGAAGAGCCGACATTGAAGGATCAAAAAGCGACGTCGCTACGAATGCTTGGCCGCCATAAGCTATTGTGAAAAAACTATTGGTTACTGTTTACGTCAACCTTAATAAAGTCTTTAGAAGAAATTTAAAAATATTTTTCAGAAAAAACATTTGCTAGCAATTAAAGAAAAATTCGTCTGTTTGTACTGAACATTTTTTTTGAAATGTAAAAATTCTTACACTTTAATTTTTTTCATTAGCCACTGTCACAAAGTTTTCCGTAATAACAGCCTTAGCGCTCGACTTGACAAGTTAGTTTCAAAACAAATTCCAAAGTTAATCAGAGAAAGAACAAAATGTTCAAGGGAACGCTTTACCATAATAGCTAATTTTTTCATGCGAATAATTCTCAGAACAAATTTCTATAGAAACGTGTGCCACAGAATTTAATAGAATCTATAAAAATCCTTTTACAAACGAAGTTTCGAAAAATAATACAAAATCCAACTAAAATTTTGGAAGAATTTAAAAAATATTTTTCTTGCAACATTTTTCAAGCAGTTAAAAAAATCTTTTGTTCTACCTAATATATTTTTTAAGTCTTAACAATTCTTATATTGTTTAAATGTTTCTTTGAGCTGTCTACCATTACGAAATTTTCCGTAATACTAACCCTAGCGCTATACTTGAACGTTTAGTTTTAGAGAAAATTTTAACATTAAGCAAAGCAAACAAATTTTTCAAAAGAAGGCTTTCCCACAAGAGATAATTTTTTTTATTCAAATAATGTTTAGAACTAATTTCTATGACAAAGTATAACAAAAATTAAAAATAATTGATGGAAAATTCGTTTTAAAATAAATTTGCAAAAAATAAGACAAAGTGCTATGTTATTTTTACTTAATAGTTTTGTTTTAAATGTAACAATATTTTAAATTATTTACTCCTTTTTTTCAAGGTCTAAAATTACAAAATTATTTGTGATACTAGATCCAGCCCTTTACTTGACCAATTAATTTGACAGACAATTCAGACATTAATGAAAGCAGTAAACAAATTTTGAAGGAAAGGCGTTACCTCAAAATATATATTTTTTATCCGAATAATATTCCGAACAAGTTTTTACAAAAATTGATGCCAAAAAATATAATTTACGGTTTTTTTGAACTCTCAACTATTATAGAATTTTCCGCAATAGCATAAGAAGTTAGAAATATTTTACAGATTAATTTTCTTATCTAACAACCTTATGACATTCTTGAATGTTATAAATTTTCTATACAAACAATAGTTATCCTCAGGCTCGCGACGGTACTTACTGTCACGAAATATTAGGCAAACTAGCATTCCAAGTTTATCTAGAAAATAAAATTGCAAATTACACAACTGATTCTGACTCAGAGTCAACTGAAATACTTAAAAACACTTCCCTGACAAATTACAAAATGACGCAAACGAGCTCTACCTCACAGTGCCTTGAACAAGTCCTATCCGCGCAGACTCTCGTCTAGCTATAGAACTGCAAGTGGAGATGCGACATGCGGGTCGTTGAACCATCACTAAACATAACACCACTTATGGCGGCACGCTGACCCAGTTTTAACCCTTAGAACTCCGCTGGGTGGTCCCGTGGACCGTATTTTTCGTTATTTTCATGTGTACTCATAACGGCCTAGAATTGGGCGGCACGGCTCCTGCTATCCCTCGTCCTGTTGCTATGCAACCGTTTGAACTGCTGCTCTTTCGCCGTGAACAAGTCCAATTTTCTAAGCAGAAAGATTTTTATACAATATGTTTTACCAAAATTTGCATTACGTTCAAAATTTATTTAATAAAGTTTAGAAAATATTCTAAGTTGCTTATTTATTCATCCTAAAAAGAGAAAATACTTCATTACATGCTCATACTGTAAATAAAACTAATTAGAAATGGTTGAAATGTGTAAAACGTGAATGCGGTCTCGAGGACCGCACGCGGGAGAAATTAGATTATCAGGTCGTGCGGAGTTCCAAGGGTTAAAATGAACGTGCTCGACACAGATTCGGATACAACTTGTCCAGCTATCAGACGCCCGATAGTCACAGCTGTAGCCGATACTATTCCGGCTAAGGACATGATCCGCACAATCAGAAGCCTTAGCTGATACGATGATATGGGCATAGAGGATTTCATTTGGACCGTTAACCGCGCGAACCGCAGGTGCAAGGAACCCGGTCTGTTATTAGATTTTATATTAGCGGGAAAATAACCGGAAATGTAGAACGAGCTATTAGATATACACAAATCGACTCCTACGATGATTTGCACGACGTGCTACGTCAAAATTTAACACAAGTAGGTACGGTCATAGTGTTACGGTCCAAATTAGAAAGCTGCAAACAGGGTGCCACGGAAACTATACAAAATTTTAATTTAAGATTTCTTCAAAATGTCAACGAACTTAAATATGCTGTACAGAGCAAGCATACTAATCCGACCCCCCCACGAGGACAAAACCCAACCACCCATCCCAGCAATTTGTACCAAAGCTAGCTAGTTCTACGCAATTTAAGCCATCCCAGTTCAACCATAACCATATACGAGGATACAGCCGAGTATTTGTTACATCCAGAAGACTACAGTCAATACGGGTAAGAAAGGCAAACGGAACCGACTACCGATTATTAGTCGACTCTGAAAAAGCTATTAACCTGATGAAAGAGAGCATGCTGACGAAGCCAAGCAACAATTTTCTACTCCAAAAGAGTTTTATAATGGGAAACGAACGGCATCAGTCCTAAAAGTCAACATATTATAATTACCTTAATAAAGAAAGATTTGTTTCATATTGTTCTAAATTAATTTTTGTTCCCTGAAGACAGTATTATAGGCTTACCATTTTTCATCAAGTACGATACATACACGATCGCAGAAAAATTTTTAATCCTCGAAAAATAAAAAAAACCGCTCGATGACGACGGAATCTATGCCGATGCAAATTCCATAAAAATGATCTGTATCCAGACTAATCTACCCGATAAAACTGAGGTCTGGATAAATAAAACAGAAAATATCCCCGAAGGAATGTATCAGGTCAGAAAGAGAATGATTAAAGTACCCTACAATAATTCTTTAAGAATACGGCAACTAGTTAAAGCCCCTATGTATGATAAAATTGTCAGAATAATTAAGATCTACAATGAAGCGATTTTCGAAACTAAGCCTGACAAGTATCCAAAAATAGCAAGCCTCCTATCTAAAACTCGACTCGACCACGTGGAACCGGCTATGGCTGACCCAATTTGGAGAATAATCTCTCAATATACAGATCTGTGTACAGTGGATAACGATCCTGTACCGTGTAACAGCCTTACAGAGCATGATAGCTTTCTTAAATCAGGGAAAACCGTAAATATTAAATCTCATATACCACCTGACTACCATAGACCGTTCGTGAAATAGCAGTTAGCCAATCTATTAGAATAAAGAGTAGTGCGACACTCCAACTCCCCTTTCAACTCCCCCATATGGGTGGTACCCAATAGAGGCGACAAACTTAGAATGGTGCTTGATTACCGAAAAATATACGAGGAATCTAATCAAGATGCCTCACCGCTTCCGGTGATAGATGGCATTCTGGAACACGAAGTCAAAGCAAAGTTCTTTTTGGCCTTCGACCTGAGTTTAGGCTTGCATCAAATACTAATGAATCCTATCTCCATCTAGTATACGGCTTTCTTTACCAACGAAGGCCACTTTGAATTCACTAGAATGCCTTTCGGCTTGAAGAACGCATCATCCACAATCCAGCGAATGATGCACTATGCTCTGAGAGGACTAGTAGGACTTGTTTTGCTTATTTCGGCGATATAGTAGTTTTTGGATCAACTATAAAGAGCATGATTTAAGACCTGAGTTAGAATTTTTCGGGCACCTCATCGCAGCAGATAGTGTTAAACCCAATCCAGCGAAAATCTAGGCCGCCAAGAAGATTGCAAGGAACCTAAGTGTCTGAGGGACGTAAAATCTTTCTTGGGACTTGCAGGTTATTACAGAAAATCTATTAAAAACTTTTCAAGTAAAGAAAATAAACTTGCTGATTGCTAATCGAGAATGTTGCCGATATCCGACCCACTCCTGGAAGCCGAAGACCCAGCTGAACTGTCATCTAAAGAGTTAGAAAACGCATCCCTTAACGAAAAAACGTCTGATACTTCAGACTATGACGCGGGAAATCCCTACGCTAGATTTCGAAGAAGAACATCATGACAAGTCCCAAGAGTGGTTGGAGTATAGAAAATAACATCTGTCAATTAGAAGGCCTAACGCAGGTGGTAAACTCTGAAAAAGGATACAGTAAAGAAACACACTTTGCACAGGATTTGCCACCGTATAACGGAAAACTCTGGCTTACCGAGCTAGACGAAATCATTAAAGATTTTTAAAACCGGAAGTTACCTGTCGCTCCACTATACTTTTTAGATCCAACGATTCCAATGTAGAAAATATTAAAATTGAGCAATTTCTATACGTTTTAGTCAAAATTACGGTGACTACCTGAATATTCACTATTACTTCTTTACTGCTAGCGAATTAACACTGGAAGAAAAGCACTAAATCCTAAGAGAAACTCATGGTTCAGTAGTTAACCAGCAATTTGGTTAAAATAAAAGTATAATGAGCGCAAGGCAACTAAGTCAGTGGAATAACATAGAAACAGATGTAATTAATTTCTTCAAAAGATGCCCAGTCTGTCAACTGAAGAAAACTATACGGATTAGCAGGCAGGCTGAAGTGATGATATCGGACACCCCGATAGACCCAAATGACAAAATTGCACTGGACATCTTTATCCCATTACCTAAAACTAACAGTGGAAACAAGTACATCTTGACTATTCAGGATCAACTGACAAAGTACTTAATGTTGATTCATCTTAAAACAACAACTTTTGAAACAATGATAGAAAATCTGTTTGACCATTTAATTTATATCTTTAGAGCACCCAAAAATATACTCACGGACCAAGGTTTAAACTCGGTGTTAGGACCGATAAAAAACTTTGAAAACCTTTTTTGGATAAAGTACATTAAAACCATAACTTATCACCCTTAAAGCGATGGAAGCTTAGAAAGAGCACACTCGGTATTGAAAGACCTCTGAAGGACTTTTATCGAAGACACTCAAGCCGAATGCGACGTAGTACTCAAAATCATCACGCTATCTTGCAATACTACCCGAAACGATAGTTTAGGAAAACAGCCCATTTATAGACATCTTATAGTATACTTTGTATTTCTACCGATTGCAAACAGTTTTAATGCTATTTAACTGATTAATGACGATTTAAGTTTTAATTACTTGTTAATTTCCTTTAAAAATTGTTTCAGTTCCTAATTTTTATTATTTAAAAAATAATCATCAGGCAAAAAGAAAATTGAAAATAGAGTAAAGTTCTCATCGTCGTGACTTCTACAACGAACTAAAATGCACATTCGTAGCAAAACTGGTGCAGTGTAAACTATCTCCTTAATTTGTAGAAAAAAAATGTTAATGTAAATTTAAGGAAAGAATGTTCATTCCCCATCAGTGCCAGGCTGGCTGAATAATATTTAAGAAGATATATGAAAATATATGTATTTTTGTTGTTGTTCTTTTATCATTGAGTGAAGTTATCTGCTGGTATCGACATACAGATATATTATTTTTTTCCTTGTATATACACAAGTATACCAGGATATAATTTGTAAAGTGTGGAATTTGGTTTACCGAAATTACAAATACGAGTATGATGAAATAATTCGTGTCTTAATTATTCTGGAACTTGAAATACATTATTATAAAAGTCAAAAGTCTAATTTTTGCAGATCTTACTAAATAAAACGGTTCAAATTTTTGTTTCAAAAGCAACGTGTAAAGTTTTTTCAGTATTTTTAATTTATTTAAAAAATTTTTATCCATTTTTGATAATAATTTTCATTAATATAAAAGGACTTATAAGAAAAAACGACAATAATTACTTTCACGGAATTTTCTGTACGATTTTAAAAACTAAAAAATGTTTAACGTTTTAAAAAATTATTAAGTAAAAACAGAGGAATTTTCTCCTTTTTTAAATTGGTTGCAACTTTTTGTTAGAAAATGATTATTTCTTAATTTCTTCTGCAAGTTTAATTACGTTTGTCTTATGTTTCAGAACATTTTTTCGAAACGAGCTTTTCATCAATTATATATCATGTTTTGCGTTAGTGCCAGTATTGCAGAAAATTCCACAATGGTTGACAATTCGAAAAAACATTGTTTGAAAGTGGATCAACATCTTTTTATAATTTAAATTCATGGTGGGCGATGGAAACAATTCGAACTGAAATTTAAGAAGGAACATCAGCGTTTACTCTATCACAAAAATCAGTATAGTAGTGGGTTCGATTGTTAGTATTGAACTGGTCAGTTCGCAAAAACAAGAGGTCTTGGCTGTGAAAATTTCTACTGCGTAAGTGGGGAGACATAGAGTGTGGGGGTAGTCCTTGAATGTGATTGGTTTGTCACGTAGACCAGGGTACATCTTCGGGGAAAGAGAAAAATAGAAAAAGGTGGAAATTTATATGGACCTTAAGAATTTGAATCTTTATGACGAAGGTCTGAGTAAACGATCGTACAATCTTTCAGAGTTTAGGGCAGACAGATGTTTACATGACGTAAAATTTAAACTTTCTTAGGAATTAGTCAAGAGGTATTAAATGATTGACCCTACAGTTTACATTGTTTGTAAGAATCTATTGAAACGATCAAATGCCACTCTTGGAAAAATAAATGAAGTTTCATCTTAAATTAAAAATTCGAAAGTCACGCAGTAACAAACATTTTAACATACAAGAACAGTTAAGAATTAAAACTATGTTAGGTAAAACAGACTATTTTTTTTATCGCTTGAAAAATTTGGTTAGACATATTTTTTCAATTTTTTCTAAAATTCTGACTGATTTTTGTCTTATTTATTTTTAACTTCGTACGTAAGAAGGTTTTCCGTAAATTATATTACGTTTTTTGTCAATAATAATTTTTATAGAAATTTGTCTTATTTTTCGCAAATTCATTTAAAACGAATTTTCTATTAATTATATTTAATTTTTTGGCATATATTTTCACAGATATTAGTTCTGAACATTGTTTGAATACAAAAAAATTATCTCTTGTGGCCAGCCCTTGAAAACTTTGTTTTGCTTTGGTTAATGTTGCAATTTTCTGTAAAACTAAGCGTTAAAGTAGTGTCTCCAGAACGTAGGATTTTTCGGCCCCCACCACTCTCCCATCTGGGAGAAACACATTCAAACATAGTGTGTCCGTGAGTTGCCTCTGCTACATGCTGCGTAGGCCTACCTCGTGTAGAGCTGAAAATGCACGAACAGGAGCCCGAACTCTCCCAATTTCACGAAGGAAGATTTAGCTGCTCCTCAAACTTAATATGGTTTTGAAATCGTGAGTTACCATAGAATCATTAGGCTCACTGCGAAAAGGAAACTATAATTTCCTTAATGTAAATAGATAAAGGAGATAAAATTTCTGGGTCTAAAATGTTTCAAATTTAGTGCTGTCTATCTCAGTCATATTTTTAGTAAACAATTCATTTTTAACAACTAATAAACGAATTTTCGACCCAATGTTAACAATTTCAAGCTAAGAAATTACTTTAAAAAATACATTTGTTAACTTAAAATTCTAATTTATACTTCAGTCTGCAGATGAAAAATTCATTATTAACAAAAAAAATCGAATTTTCAATCAAAGACATTAATTTTGATTCACAACAGATGAATTTTCAAAGAAGAAAAATAATTTGCCAACAAAGAAGATAAATTTTCAACTAAAAAAGTAATTTTTCAAACAAAAAGAATGTTAACAAGATTGTTCAATTTTGATCTTTAGAAACAAATTTTAAAATAAACTAAACTAATAAGTATTCAACAAAAAATGGACTAGACAAAATTTCCGATAAAAATCTGCCCGTGTCGTGGGCACATTCGCATCGCATGCTCGGCGCGCAGCTCGCTTCTCTCGCAAGTTGGAGCGCGCCTAGGGCGCGCGACTGTTGGTTCTCGCGCTTCGCGTTCGACGATGTATTCATGTCGCTTTTCACGCTCGAAGGTGTATTTATCTCGTGCTTCACGCTCGATGCTGCATTTGTCTCGCCCTTTGCGCTCGGTCTTTGTATTTGCCCCACATTTGTGCACAGACCTCTTAAGCTTAACGAACCAAGGCATCGAAAACTGTAATTTGGTAATTGTGAATTTTCCTTTGTTAAAGCTTCTTCAGCTTTAACGAAAACCTTCTCATCACGTATCTCGTGCTTCGCACTCGATTTTGTCCAAAATGTTAACTTTTCCATATTACGTTTAACACTTCTGTGTCAAACTTATAATACATTTATCCAGATTATTCAGCAATAGACAGTTTTTCCATAAAACTAATGCCTTCTCATTATGATGAGAATGTAACAATACATCATTGTTGTGCGACAAAAATTTGAATTTTCGATTTTTTAACAAAGCTCAAAAAGTTGTTATGATAATCGTTTAGTTCTTTAAAAACTAATATTTTTCTTTTATTGACTTTTTTCACGTGGTGCGTTGAATGACATAGAATAGTCATTTTCGTTTTTATTATTGTTTCTTTTTAAGTTTGGAAACGCTAACGAAATCGTCCTTTCTTTACATATCCTTATAAAGTGTGACAAAGGGAAATTCAATAAAATAATTACTTCAAATGTTACCGTGATTAAAGACTACAACGAAAACGACGATAATGACAAGGCCGAAAGACAGCCGTCATCGTAATACCGGTTTCTTTGGGAATTAGGGATTCTCGAAAAGTGAAAATTTCAAGAAATCCGTGATAGTTTTCCCATAAAACAATACCTTCTTATTATGATGAGAATGTAATAATTCAGTATTTTTTGTGCGATTAAAAGATGAATTTTCGATTTTTTTTAAATTTTAAAACCTGTTATGATGACCTTCTAAGTTTTTCAAAAAGTAATGTTTTCCTTTTCATGCCTCTTTTTATATCGTGCGTTGATTGATTTAGAATTTTCATTTTCATTTTGTATTTTGAAAAAGCCATAACTGTGATCATTTTCTTGTCATCGAAGAAATCCATCAAGATAAATTGTCAACATTTTCGTGTGCTATAAATAGCCGTACATGGAATTTTAAAATCTTTGGCCCCTAAACCTGTGTGCCAAACCCCAATTCGATTCAATTATTTGGATTAAAGACATCCAGTTTACATACGACAACGACAGACAGATACCAACCTGAAAACTTTTTGTTCCTTCTGAGGAAATCTCAAAACGTCGATATTTGATGGAATCCGCGAAAGTCACTTTTCGTATGAAACCAATTTGTTTATTTTTTCGTAACTTGTGTCGAAAAGTGATTCATTATGAATTTGTAGTTTTTTTCAGTCCGTGTAATTTAAGCTTTTTCATTTTTTTCATATCTTGCATAGTTTAACCAAAAAATGGAATTTGTGGATTTTTTATTTTTTTTTTTGGTAGGATCAATGTTGGAATATTCAACTTTTCGACCAAATTCAAAAAGTTGTTGCCATAATCCTGTAGGGCCTTCAAAAAGCAAATTTTTTCTACTCTTGACTTTTTTTCATATCATATGTTGTTTGGCTTAAAATGTTTAGTTTAGTTTTTTTTTTTAATTTTGAAAATGGCCTAACTCTGATGATTTTCTATTTATAGAAAAAAGTTATAAGGATAAATCGTTTGAGTTTTTGAGTACTATGAACAATCGTACAAAGAATTTTCAAATCTTGAAAAAATATGGTTTCAAAAATTTTTGGTACGATCAAATTTGGAATTTTCAACTTTTCGACCAAATTAAGAAAATTGTTATCATGATCTTGTAGGGATTTCGAAAAGCAACGCTTTTCTTCTCTTAACTTTTTTTCGTATCATGCGTTGTTTGGGTTCAAATGTTGTTTTGAATGCTATAAATAACCGTACAGAGAATTTTGGAATTTTCAAAAAAGTGGTTTAAAAAATATTCAAAATGTGCCCATTTTTTGAATTTTCATCCAAAATGGGTGACTAACGAACTTGACCTTTAGTTTAGGACACTAAACGATTGTGCCAAAGCGCAATATAATAGATTAATTTTTTCGAAAGTTATCGTGTTCACAGACAGACATGCAACATACAGACAGACAGGCAGACATACAGACAGACAGACATACATACATAGAGACAGACATACAGACACACACATTTGTAAAGACCTGTTTTTCGGTTTCAGAGGGTCTCAAAACGTGGACATTTGACAAAAACTGGGGGG
>NC_046661.1:45086254-45094687 GCF_010883055.1 Belonocnema kinseyi | reverse complement strand
TCAAATTTTACACAAACCTAATCCCTTCTCTGATAAGAATGTAAAAATTGAATTTGCAACGAAATAAGTTAATTTTAAAGTGATAAATATTAATTTTTAATCAAAAAAGGAACAGTTAAATTTCGATTTCAAAAAATTAATTTTGAATAAGTAAAAGCAATCGAATCAACAAAAAATTAGTAAAAATCTCAACCAACAAAAAATGAATGCAGCAACAAAACGACTAATATTCTTACAAAAAATACGAAACTTCAAAAAAATACATGAATTTTTAACCACATGGTTGAATTTTCATCTAAAAGGGTAATGTTGTAACGAAACATTAAATAGTACAATTTTCAGTTAAAAAATAATTATTCGCACCAAAAAATCAAAGTTTCAACAAGATATTTGAATTTCCAAGCGAAACCTTTAGTTTTCAAACAAATAATTTAATTTTTAAACTAATAATTTTCTACTGACAACATAAATTAAAAAACTTTAAATCAATTTTAAAACAACAAAACAAAAAACGAATTTTTAACTAAATAGATCCATTTTCAACGAAAAACGGTAACATTATCAGTTCAAAAAGAAAATTGACAACCAAAAAATTTGCAGCAAAATAGTTTAATTTCTAAAAAAAAACATGAACTTTCGACCATTTTAAAACAAGAGAAAAAAATTTCACTTAAAAATGCATTCTCAAAAAAGAAATTAATTCTTAATTAAAATAGGTGCATTTTTAAAAAAGAAGAATAATTTTCTAACATAAAATATGAAATTTTAACTGAGAAAGGTCAATTTTCAATGATTAAAGATTCAACTTCGAAAATGAATATTAAAACTAAAAAACAAATATTTAACCAAAAATGGAATAGTTACATTTTTAGATGAAAAATTTAATTTTCTACAAAATATTTTAATTTTAGATAGAAGAAATGAATTTTCAACTGAAAAACATTTTGAACAAAGAAAAAAAACAATCGAATTTACAACAGAATAGTTAAATTTTTAACCATTCAGTCAGATTTTCAATTAAAAATGATACATTTTTAACCGAAAATGGAATTGAATGGATACTGAGAGAAAATTGAAAGAATATCACACCAAATTTTTAATTATTTTCTAAAAATGTTGAAAAGTTTGAAAAATTAAGCCTTCTTGTGTAATTTTGTTGCACACTTTTGTAAGGTTTCACGAAAATGAAAAAAAAAATTTATTTAAAAAGATTTATTAAAGATTAGAAGGCTTAGAAGCCTGACAAGATTCGAAACAGAATTTTCTGAAGATTTATGTTACAATTTTTAATGTTTTTTTATTTTTAAAACATGCACTTTGGGAGAAAATTAAAAAGTTTATTTCAAGCATATCAAAGGATTTCCTAACATTTAAAAGAAGAGTGTATAACATTTTAAAGCAAAATGTTTCAATTTGGTAAGATAATTAACTTTAAAAAATCGAATAATTTCAAGAAATATGTAGAAGAATGGAAGCGAATCAAATCAAATTGTAAACTTAATTCTTTTAGAAATTTAGTTTTTTAAAAGATTTTGAAAATAAACTTCAGAAGCTTTAAAAGAATTTCGAAAGATTTCAATTTGTAAACAATAAAGATTTTTCATCAAATTCCTGTGAAAAATTTAGAAGATTATATGTCAATTTTTTTACATCTGGCATGATTTTTCAAAATTAAAAAAAAAAGTTTGGTCAGTTAAAAATATTTTTAGGAACGAAATCGTTTTAAATGTATTAGAAATATTTAAAAACTTGCAAAAATTTCCGAAAATTTATCAAATATTTCTTGATTTCTTCCAAATTTCTAAATGTTCCAAACATCTTTTAAAAAGACTCGAATTTTTCCTAATATTTTGGAAAACTTATAAAATGAAAATCTTTAAAGTCCTCTAGGTTCTTTTTTGACCCCTCTTTTTTAATGCTATTTCAGGCTATACTCACAATTTTGGGGATTTTAAGACAAAAAGCCAAAAACTTAATAACTTGAACTCATATGCTTTTTTCATATATGAAAACTTTAAAAAACCTTTAATGAGTTAAAATACTTATCGCAATATTACAAAACATAGCTTTTACAATTTTATTTCAATTATGAAATAATTTTAATTGTAAATAATTGTAAAATGAATATAACAAAATTCATTTTATTAAGAAATATCTCATGATTTAAAAATGACAAACCAATTCTAAAGGGAAGTCTTCGTATATAGTATCTTAATAACTAATTAACATACTTTTAGAATATTTTCCCTTAATTCTGCTCTAGAATCAATCATAGTACAAAAAACCGTTGTGAAATTTTAAAGGAAAACTGTACTTTGTATACATTAATTTCAATAATAAAAATAGTAATACTTTTCTAACTATTCCTAAATTTCATTTTAATATGATACACATTGATTTTTAATTAAAAAAATATTTTTTAAAGGTAGTAATTTTCGTATTTTCTGCGAGATTTTAGTATCATATTTGACCTCAAGAAATAGATTTCAGGAATAAAATCATAAAAATATCTCCATTAGTTAGTAAAATACTATGATGAATGGCATTTGAAATTATACAAAAAACTTTTAAAAATGTTAAAACGGTTGTGAATATTTGGTTTTAACCTAATGGACCAGCTGAAGAAATAGATATTTCTATTATCGTTTTTCAGCAAATGATTTTGCCCTCAATATAAGGCAGACTAAAATACACTTAAGAAATAAAAATAAGAAAGGTCAGAAATTCATGCAGTTGTATGTTAGAAAATACCACGCATTTTTTAAATCAAACTCCTTTCCCTATCACCTTCAAAGGAAAATGTTGGCAACATTTTTATCAAATGATAAGTATTTTGTACTCAAATGGAGAAATGAAAGTTTTTCATTAATTATGGATGTTTAATTGACGTCAATTCCCTTACTACTCGCACTTTAGTATATTGGGGAATTTCTTTTCGAAAAAAAAAAGTATGAAAGTCCTTTGTTTATAGCCTTTTCTTATTATTTATTTATTTTACACACACACAAATTATATCTTATCCAAATTTTACATAAAATTCCTAAATGTTAAAAGTGTTTAAATACTACAAGTTTTAATGTTGCCAAACTTTCAGAAATAATTTAACAAATTTTATATATCGAGGCGTCCTAACGGTAGGGCACGGTAGGGTGCTAACGCACGCGACACGGCTTGACGGTACTTAACCAAAAATAAAAGCAATAAAAAAATAAGCAAGAATTTAGCGTTAGAAAGTCTTGCCCGCGTAATTGAGCAAGATGAGGCTAGAAGTTGGCCAAAACTAAAAGGTGCTCACTCGCTTCATCAAATCATGAAAGTTCTATCTCGGGCGAGCAAAGCATGAAGGTTGCCACTTCTCGCGTTTAGATTATAAGCGAGAAGTGGCACCTTCATGCTTTGCTCGCCCGTACACAATTTCTAGGCGCATCGTTGTTCTTTCTTCTCTAAGAATTTGTTGTTTTTTCGGTTTTTTCTAAAATTAGAAAAGTGTACCTTTTTCGAAAACAAAAAGTTACAAGTTTTGTTTACTGCAGCTCGTGCTAACTTAGCTCATTTTCACAATTTTTGGATTCTGTTAAGACTAATTTAAGTGACTACATTTTCTGAAACTATCTATAGAAGAAAAACTTAAATACTTTAATAAACATAGAAGTTGTTTATTCTTTTTTAGACAATGCAAAAATCATGAAGTTCAACCTTCAAGCGCACTGTGTATCATATCCAAATAAATTTGATAAATGTTCATAAAAGTGTCATTATTTTTCATTTTAAATAATAATTTATGTAGAGTACAGTTTTTATTTGAATTCTCACGACGGTATTTTGTACCAAGTTTGACCCTATAGCCCAGAATCAAGGAAAAATATTATAAAAATATGTTTGTTAATTATTAAGATACTACGAAGACTGACCTTCAGAATTTTTTTATTCTTTTAAAATCAAAAGATAAGTCTTCATAAAATAAATCTGGTTAAATTTATTTGACAACTACTTACAATTAACTTACAATTACAATTTATTGAAAATTGAAATAAAATTGTGAAAGCTAAATTTTGAAATAAGTATTTTAAAACATTAAAGATTTTGTAAAAATTTCATACACAAGAAAATAATTATTAAAAAAATTCAAATATTTCAGATGTATCAGAAAAGCTTCTAAGAGATTTAAAAAATTTTCGAATTTTTATCCAAATTTGGGAAAATCAATGAAAATGTAAAAAATAATCTATAATCTTCTGAATATTCCTAATCATTTTAAGAAAATTTGTTTATTGTCTTAAAACCTTTCAAGATTATTTTCAATATCCTAAAGATTATCCTACGTTTCTAAAACTCTTCCAAAGTTAAAATTATTTTGGAATCTCATCAATTCTAATGAATATTTCTTGAAAATACTCGATTATTTACATTTCTTTAAGGGGCTAGTACACAAATAAAGACCCTTTTTCAACAATTATTTTTTGGTAGTAGACTTTATTAAATAAAATTGGGTTTCTCAGCATATTATAGTACATATTTTTAAATGTAAAAAAAATTTTTAATCTTTTTTCATGACTTCCCGCGGAGATACGCCAGCCCGAAAAAAATCGATTTTCATTCGGCGGCCACGATAACTCCACTTTGGCTGATCCGAAACACAAAATCCAAAAAGATTCTTGAAAAGCACATGCGTGGGTATCGGATGAACCTCAATTATTAAAAAATATTTAAAAAATGAATTAATGGTAGAAGTTTTTGTGTTTTTGACCGTTTTTTGCAACGTAAATTGTTTTAAAAAGTTGTTAAATGTTAATGAAAAATTATAATCGAGCGTCATACGATAGCGATACACCTTATCAAAATTTCCTCCAAGTTTAAGACAAATCGGCCCAGTAGATCGGCCGGAATCGTGGCCGACAGCTTAAAAAACACTGTTTCGAGAAAAACGCATTCAAAATTTAACCCTTCGAAGCACAGCGTATCATATATGATACACAGAATAAATGTAATTATGGGCAGTTCATGGGGACTAGAATAGTGAAACTCGGTAATCTTGGGTTTTCGGGGACGCTGAAAACGAACCCGATGTCAAAATTGCAAAATTCAAAATGGCGGATGCAATATGGCGGACGAAATATATGAAAATTGATCCGATATGCTACATGTTTGCTACTCGGGGGTTTGCAGGGTCGCTGAAAACGAATCGAACCTCAGAATTGAAAAATTCAAAATGTCGGGTTCAATATGGCGGACGAAATATATGAAAATTGATCCGATTTGCTTGATGTTTGCTACTCGGCGGTTTTCAGGGTTGCTGAAAACGGATCCAAATGATTAAAAAACCTGCACTAATACTGCCGGATAAGTACTAAAGAATTGATCAATTCGTTTTTCAGGACACGTTTTTTCGATCTCGCGGCACCAGATCAAGTTCACGGAACCCGACCTTACATTCAAAGTTGGTTCATGCACACCGTGCGTTACGAGCGCCTCGGGGGGCCTCGCGGTGTATTTCGGTATTCAGACAATATCAGCACGCTTTAAGACAAATGTTGGTTTCTATCCTATTTTTAAATGTATATAGTGACCAAAAATGAGAAAAAAATTTCTGGATTTTTTCAAAAATTACACAGCCACACAAAAAAAGTGTGCGGATCTGGTAACAAGACACACGTATTCCTATGGATTTTGGAACGCTGAATTCAAACTCGGTATCAAAAACCACCCATCACGTCATGGTTGAGCCATAACCTCAAAAAATGATGAAAAATCATGCACTGAGGCAAATAAATTTCAAAATAATGCCAGTGATGCAAATTTTCACATCAAAAACATGTCGACAACTGTGAAGAATCAACCCTTGTCTGATATCAACTTATTTAACATAACTTTACCCAACAGAACCTGACCTCACCTAACCTGAATTAACAGAAATTTATTGAACTACACGTAAATCTCTGGAAGCATATTTTCTCAGTAGCAAATGTGTGCTACATTGAATGGGTCAACTCGAGCCTAACCTAGAAATAAATCTAACCAAGCCTAACCTAACATAACCTAACCTAACCTCACGAAACACAATTAAACTGATTGTGTTGTCCCGTTGTGTTTGCGGTACCATTTGAATCAGCTTGGGCTTAACCTGCAAAGAGGTCAAATCTATCCTAACCTAAAAAACCTGACCTACCTAACCTAACCTAACTTAACTTCACGTAACACAATTAAACTTATTGTGTTGTCCCGTTGCGTTTGCGGTACCGTTTCATTCAGCTTTGGATTAACCTTCATAGAGGTTTAACCTATCCTAACCTAACAAAACCTGACCTAACCTAACCTAGCCGAATGACTGCCATGACGGCATGAACGGCGTTTACCCAGGGACTCAGCCAATGTGGATCCGTTGCCCACCGTCACCACGCCACGTGGAGGTGCTCTGGTTACAGGCACAGGCGAATAATGCTAGCAACAAGCGGTTACGAAACTCCAGATATTTACTGCAATTAATGTCAAAATATGAAAGTACGCAAGAACAGGGTTGCCAGCGTAATCGGTTAGGTTAGGTCAGGTTTTGTTAGGTTAGGCTAGCTTAAACCTCTATGTAGGTTAAGCCGAAGCTGATTGAAACGGTACCACAAACACAACGGGACAACATAATCAGTTTAATTGTGTTTCGTGAGGTTCGGTTAGGTTAGGCTAGGTTAGATTTATTTCTAGGTTAGGCTCGAGTTGGCCCATTCGATGTAGCACACATATGCTACTGAGAAAATATGTTTCCAGAGCTTTACGTGTAGTTCAATAAATTTCTGTTAATTCAGGTTAGGTGAGGTCAGGTTCTGTTGGGTAAAGTTACGTTAAATAAGTTGATATCAGACAAGGGTTGATCCTTCACAGTTGTCGACATGTTTTTGAAGTGAAAATTTGCATCACTGGCATTATTTTGAAATTTATTTGCCTCAGTGCATGACTTTTCGTCATTTTTTGAGGTTATGCCTCAACAATGACGTAATGTGCAATTTTTGATACCGAATTTGAATTCAGCGCCCCAAAATCCATATGAATACGTGTGTCTTGTTACCAGATCCGCACGCTTTTTTTTGTGTGGCTGTGTTATTTGTTTACATAGGCCCTTTAAACTTTTAATCTCATCGAATTAAGACATTTTTCTTAAAAATCTTCTACATTCTAATTTTAAATTTTAGGAAATCCATTAATATGTTAAAAAAACCTATTTAATTTTCCCTTAAGGTACATTTTTCAAAATAAAAAATCACTAACAATTTTCACACGAATATCAGAAAAATTGTTCTTTTTTTAAATCTTTTCTGACCTTCTAAACTTCTATCCGCGTGGAAATAACCCCATTAGGCCCTATTACGAGTCGGACACTAATCGGGGGCTAGTCGGGTTATTAATTTTGACAAAGTACCCAGTCGGGGACTAGTCGGGGACTAGTTGGGCGTTTTGTTGTCAAAATTTCACTCGGGGCCTGGTCGGTGGTTGGTCAAGGGCTGGTCGGGCCTCCTAGTGGAAAAAAAATTAAGAAAGTCCTAGAGACGTGTTTGGAACATACCTGAGACGTCTTTTATAATATGTCTTCTGGTCATCCTAGGGATGCTTTCAAAACGTCTAATGTCAGTACGAAAGATTTCCAGAGAACGTCCATGTCTTAAGGGCGCCTTTAGGTCATCTTTAGGACATTTGTACGTCATAGAGACGTTGATTGGCCTGACATAGGACGTCTTAGGAACGTCCCAAGGACGTTCTTGGGATTTTCATAATTTCGTGCCGACTGGGTTTTTGTTTACTAATTTCCGTGCGGGTAATCTTCAGGCTCCGGTCGGGAGCTAGTGGGGCTCTGGTCGGGTTATTCTTATGTTTGACTTTTCGGCGAGGTCTTATCAAATGAGATAGTATCTAAAAAATCGTAATAATTTTTTTATTCTAAAACACGAAGAATATATTTAACAATAATTTTGCACAGTTTTTTAAAGAAAAGATTTATTAATGTTAAAGTCATTTCAAACATTTTAAATAAATAATGATAAAATTAATAATTTTGTATAAAAATCAATTTTTTATAAAACAACGATCAAAATCTACAAAAAGACTTAATCTTATTTTTTTCTAGTATTTTTTAGAAAAATGCGAATTTCTAGGAACATTTATGAATACCTTTATATGGAATGTCAAGAAAATCCATATTGAAAAAAATACATATAGATGTAGGTGAAAAGTCAGCCGGAAGTCATAAGACTCTAAATTTGTATAGATGCTTATTTTTAAATTGATTTCAAAGGTTTTCCATATGTAAAAAGTCTAATCCATCAGGTAGTTGAAATTGGAAAGATCTCTCAAAAAACTGTAGCCATCACCTTACCAGCTGACTTTACGGTCTTTGCCTTCTTTGGAGCTGGTTCGCCTGTGGAAATCCACTGTTTGGATTGTTCCTTTGTC
>NC_046661.1:45070167-45086154 GCF_010883055.1 Belonocnema kinseyi | reverse complement strand
TCTAGTCGGGAGTGGTGCTGACTGAAAACAGATGATTTGGAGCGATTCGCGCGCCATATGTTGGTCATTCTAAGGACTTATTGAACTACCCTCGTACTTCAAATGCCATCCAAGCTGACCATACACATGACGTCTCTCCCCACCATGCTGGAGACATCGAGTCTTGTATCAAGGAAATCTCTCAGCGCACAGCACGTAAGAAAAATAAATTTTTTTCAACCTTCCTGTGAGTAAAACAGATGAAAACAACTCTCCTGAAGAAAAAGATTTAGCTACAGTTATAGATGTACTTAAGTTAATTAACCCTGCTATTAATTTGTCTGGTAACATATTACATACCTTCCGGATTGGCCAACAGTCTCAGATCCTTGCCCGGCCAATCAAGGTCAGATTTCCATCTGAATCAACCGCCTCGGAAATCATGCGAGCATTCATATCATTGAGAAAGGCAAAGGCAATTCCGGACACAATGAGCGAGATTCGGATCTCTCGGGATCATCCACCGTTGCAGCAGAGCTACCACAGGGAACAAAAACGAATTTTGGACGAACGACTTGCGAGCGGAGAGAAGGACCTTCGGATAACCTACAGGAATGGAGTTCCAGTCATAGTTTTCAACAAGGGAGCTCTTTCAATCACACAGTGAGTTCATCCATTCCTAAAGTTAAGGTGTATTACCAAAATGTCAGAGGTCTAAATAGTAAGTTAGAATTATTAAATAACTCTGTTTGCGTCTTCGATTATGATTTTTTAGCATTCACTGAAACTTGTTTGAAAACTTCTATTTATAATGCGGAAATTTTCGATTGTAATGTTTTTCAGAAGTTCAGGGACGATCGTGTGGCTAGGCCTGGTGGCGGAGTTCTCCTTGCCATTAAGAATCTTTTTGCTTGTTCACGAGTAAACTTACCTTCAACAATTCGTGATGTCCCCTCACTAAACATAGTTGGGGCTAAAATTTATACCCTATTTATCTCATTTTTAATCTTAGTTATCTATATTCCCCCCAGAATATTAGTTTCTGAATTTGAAAGAATATTTGACTCACTAATTTTTATTCGAGAACTTTCTGAACAAAAAAATTATCATTGGAGACTTCAATATTCATAACTATAAACACCATACTGATAATGTCAAATTAAAAAAAAATCAGCGTTGTTAACGTCCTTTTGCCAATTTTTTTTATCTACAACAACTCAATTCAGTTAAAAATTGCAATAACAGATACTTGGACTTTGCACTTGCGAACTCCTTATTTGAAGTTATTAGAGTCGTTGATCCGATACTACCTGAGGACAAGTACCACCCTTCTTTGTGTCTAATTTTTTGCTTACGTCAAGAGAAACCCTATAAAAGATTAGTGAATAATGTTTTATCCAAGAGATATAATTTTGTAAGAGCAAACTACATTGAATTGCACCTTGGTCTAAACAACACTGATTGGTCGTCCTTGGGGTCTTGTGAATCACCTGATCAAGCTTGTTCAGTTCTTTATTCTCTAATCTACGATATCTTCAACAAAACGGTTCCACCATTTAAAACCCGTACAATTAACCAGCAGTTCCCATGATGGTATACGCGAGATATCATTACAGACATCGTGATAAAAAATAAATTTAGGGAAAAATTCTCTTCAACTGGCAATGTGTACTACTTACATATATTTAATAAATTGCGAAGTAATATCAAAAAACGTATAGAAATTGCATTTCATGCATTCACAGAGAACGCTGAGTTAAATATTGTCTCCGAACCATCGTCTTTCTGGTCCTATGTAAATAGAGTAAAGTATGATAACAGAATCCCAGGTATAATTTGTCATAACAATGAGGAATTTTCATCGCATCAGGTTATTGTGAACAAATTTGTTGAATACTTTAAAAGTGTTTCTTTAACAGTGTAATTTTCTTTAACAGTGTAAATCTTGACATCATCTATAAGTACATTTACCTTTGATAAATTCAGAAAAAATTTCTTTGGCGATTACATTTTATTTACCGAAAGTAACGTTTTGAAAGCAATTAAGATGTTGTCCAACAAGAAAACTGTTGGATCTGATCTAATACCTGCCTTTGTTATTAAGGACTGTTCATCTATCTTTACTCCACTATTAGTGTATATTTTTAACCTTGCATTGGTATGCTATTTTCAATAATTTCTCAAAAATATTTGAAATTTGCCTTTATGATATCATATATAGTACAATTGGTAAGAACATAACAATCCACCAACATGGTTCCCTTCCCCGTAAACCTACCACTATTCATTTGTTAGTTTTTACACAAGATGTAAGGGGATTGCTTGTTCATTATGACCAAGTTGATATTATATATACTAATGTCAGGAAAGCATTTGACCTGTTGTATGTGGATGATGTAAAACTATACATGCCCGTTGCTAACATAAACTCATGTCATTTATTACAAGCTAACATAGACCTCTTCAATAACTGGTGTAAAACTAATAACCTTAACTTGAATCCGTCCAAGTGTAAAATCCTATCATTTTCAAATACGAAGGTTGTATTACATCATCGTTACTTTATTGAGGGTATAGAGTTAGAAAGAACTAAAACTTATAGAGATCTCGGTATTCTCTACGATAGCCGCCTAACCTTTGATGCGTACATTGATGAGATTTTATCTAGTGCTAATAAATCATTAGGCTTTCTCATGTGTTCATGTAGACACTTTAAGACAATTTCGCCAATCCACGTGGATCGGACCATGAAGCACTGCGTTGTCGATTTGACATTTGGTCACTGGATGACAGACACAAATTCGAAGGAATCTTGACTTTATTTAAGATGATCCGTGCTTTTACTGATTGTCCAGCAATACTTGAACCTGTGCCGTTGAATGTGCCAAAATACAACTCACGAAATATACGTCCGTTCTACTTATCTTCATCAATTCCACGGCTTATTCCACTATTTGATATGTTTAGCAATACGAAAAAATGTATGTTGTCACTTTTCAGCGATGATATTGACTTATTTTGCTCCGCCATCTCCGAATTTACACGTATTGTTCATATTGTATTGTACATATTGTAGACCTATTAATGGTTCTCTTTAACCGTTGGGCTTTCTTTATTCGAATAAATAAATAAACGCAGAAAATAATAATAGAGAGTGTACAATATCGTTTTGGTACATAAACGGAATCGAAATTGTTTCTCTGGTAAAAGTTAACTTAAACATTAATTTTTCTACAGAACATATTTCGATATACCTTAAAGGGTATATACACAACAATGCAACAATTGATTGATTAACTTTTATTCACGGAAAGGTTAGTTAAAGATGGCACTGGCAAATTTGTTTGAAAATTCTTTTCAGTTGTGAATTTTGTGTACGTGGTGGATCAATACTTTCATAGAAAGTAGATAAGATTTTATGACAGATAAAACAAATTAGCCTTTGTAGTAATGCCCTGCCTTGAAATTTTTTGTTTTGATTAATGGTTCTGTTTCTATTACTTTGAATCCTGAAATTGAAATTTTTTGTATATAAAACACTCATAACTAATGCAATGGTTATTTCTTTGGAGAGGGAAAAACTTAGACCAAGATGTCAATACCCTACAGAAATCTGCAGATAATAGGAGGTAACATATGGCTTTTACCCCACCAAATAAAGGACTTCCCCACTCCTCATATATTTGACGTACATAAACCGATTTAGACGAATTAAACTGTTCTGAAACACCAAAAAGAAAAAAGATCAACGCAATTCATCACCACTTAAAAAAGTACTTATTAAAGCTGCTGTTAAACGCTTGACTATTGTAACTACAAACTTCACGAAGAAAACCACAAAATAAATGATTCTACCTGCTGTTTTGCGGACTTAATTCTTACTTTTCCAAGATCATTCTAATTGGACTAAAGGTTGAGTCACATATGACATTTTAATCGTCACTAAAATATTTGGATATAATAGAATTATAATTTTGTTTCGGAAATTCTCCTTTATACCTTCAGTCCCTTACATTCAGCATATACACTTTAGTTTTTATGACTGCTCACCGCAAAAAAGCAATACTTTTTAGGACCAGCATGAAATCCAATAATGAAAACAGCAGTGTCGCACAGCAGAGCGAGGTCGACGCATAATAGAAAAAGATATACTTTAGAAATAGTTCTGAAGAAGTCTAGTTTTTAAGGCTTGAAAATGTTATGTATGTACATGTGTGTTTGTGTGTCGATGAGCGGTTTAGAAGAATTCAGCGATAGTTAAAAACGTAGAAGCGTACACTGAAAAAAAAGGATATTGGCAGCAATTATGCTTTAGATAGCTGTCGCCGGAACCTGATACTTCCTATCCGTATTTCTGCGAACGTCAAATTATAATGCTTCAGAGCAAGGATGGATCAGATAGCCATGGCTAGGATCAAGGTTGGCGTTGGAGCGAGCCCTTATATATGTATTACGCCTATCCCAGCACATATTCTTTCTTATAAGACAGAATGCTTAATATATTGTACCGTTAATTTAGGTTGCAATTTGTTTCAATATCTTGAGAAATGTATTAATTTAGAGTCGTCTATAAGTATTTTAAATTACCATTATTCTTTTTAAACGTAATTTTTGCAATGTAAAAAATATAAATAGTGATAACGAAAATACGATAAACAGAATAAATATTGACTTGAAGAAATAAATAATTATTAAATCACATGATTATATTTAATAATTTAAAAAAAATTTTAAAGTACGAATGCTATTAATCAAACGCACAACCTTACGATTATCAGCCAATCGCTCTACCAGGAAGCTGCCGACGCTTCGAAATACCTTTACACAAGCTCGACGACTATCCGTTCGCAACTTTTAAAATGCGTTTTTCTCGAAAATTATTAAAATTTTCGTTTTCTTGATTTTTGTCGGAAAACCTCTAGTACGTATCTTCATTGAGGAGAATATTAATTCAAAGGATTAAAAAAAAATGTTTACTTAAAGGTCCCCTTGTTAAAATATTTAATTTAATTTGTAAATATGAATATTGACATGTTTGCATATCGATTTTTAATTGTATAAAAATTATTAGTTAGATTGCAGAACAGGGTCGTCACCTTTGTTTTGGCTGGAAAAATATTTTGTCTGACAACAAACTATTAGAATCCCCAACTGAACGTTAAATGAAGCGATTTGACGAGGCTAAAGTCTAAAGTTATTGTTACTTTTGTTGCTACTATGCCTCAAATATTGGTCTGTCATGATATCAGAATGATCAAAAACAATAATTAATAATAAGTAATAACTAATTATATAAATTTTATGTCTTATCTTATCCTTTCCAAATTTAATAAGAGTGATTGACAGATTTATAACTTTAATAGTCAATTGTTGTAGTATTGTTGAAAGAAATTGACATACTTCCGACAACTAAGATCTTATGATGTTATAGATCCTTTATTAAAATTCTACGTTTCGAGAGTCAAAACGCTCTCCTCATCAGGAAACAATAGTTCTATTTAGGTCAACTTATTATAATGATATGACTAGTAATGAACCCATCATCTCAAGAAATGAGAAATTTTAACGGCCTTGTTGGCCTATTTTTTTATTTTCGAAAAAAAATATTTTTAAAACTCGCTCTGGCCATTTTTATATCTTATTGAGTTTAACATGTAAAATGTTTCCAATTTTTATTTCCTCGATTTTTGACAGGAAATTATAAGCCAATTTATTTGATATTTAATATACTTGTTCACCTATCAATGAATATTGCACTTATCGCAATTATATATCTCAGAAATATTATGCAAAGTTTTAGGCACATCAAAAATGGCTATAATGGCCATTTTTGGAGGCTCATTGTGACCGTCAGATATACTTGTGTAACTTGACACTTTAAAGAGACATTCTTTGGACTATTTAGAATAGATTTCTAAAAAAAAAATGATGAAAAGTATAATTTAATTTGAGTAAAGCCCAAGAAAAGCTTATGAAAAATTACGCACTTAATTTTAACACCGGCTGCAGGGACTGCAGGTGGACGGCTGCAATAAAAGTTGACCCTCGGTCGGTCCGCTCATTTTACACCGTATTTGCTGCCATCCCACGCTGCGGTGACTGACATTGAGTCGAATGGCAGAGTAATAATAAGTTGATAAATCTATAGCTGCTCTCTGGGTTAAACCTGTAGCTGGTGTAAGGATTTTTTAAACTTAAAATCAGGAAACTTTGAAGCCTCAGAGCGAGTTCTAAAAATATTTTGTTTCGAAAATAAAAAATAGGCATATATTTATTTGTCTATGAGAACGATTTGGCTAACAAGCCCGTTAAAATTTCTCAAATGTGATTTTTTGGACTACTCTTATATATGTGAACCATTCGATTCGGTTTTGATTCCTCTAGAATCAGACCGAAGGGCCTATGACAAAGCCACTGAACGCATCCTCGGGTTGCGGATAGAGGGTCCCTGTACCAAGGGTTTCTGCTGAATATGGTTAGAAAAATAAATAGGCAGTCGCGGACAATTGTCCAGGTCGCAAAGGAATTAACCCACAAGCGGAGGTGTGAAAATCGTGCCGAAAGCTGAATGGCACCTGGGTACGGTGTCTAGAACGGTGACTCTGGGATACCGGGCAACCTATCAGAGTACGCAGCCTTATTCTTGCATGCGGGGCTCTACGAGGATGGACGAACCCCTTTCCTTAGCTTTTCGTGGGTACAACAATGACAACACCAAACATAGTTGTAGTAAGTGCGGTTCAAAACAACAAAACGCGCAGGGCTCCCGACAATGGGTCGGCCAACAATGCCGACCAATCTAGAGCTGGGGGAGCCAATGGAAATGGATCCAATGCGATGGATCGGCGGGATCTCGCGACCTTTGGGTGGAAAGAGCGACTGAATAACGACTTGCTAGAGTGCTATGATGCGAGTGTGGCCCCTGAACGGGGTTACATGGCACGGCTGCATGCTTTGTGTTGCGAGAAACGCCCGGAGTTATCGCAGTTTTCGCAGCAACGTCTGCGAAACCATGCTAAACTACTCTGAAGAAGGGGTTATGTAAGCGGACCGCCTACTTTACCACAGCTAGAACAAGCCGGCAACAGAGAAAGAGAGGCGACACTAAGCCCAACCGCGGGCAGGCATCCAATAGAGGAAGAGCGATGCTTTACGACCCGTAGAAACATCAAGGTTTCTCTCAAGCCTAAAGATTTGGCTGAAATGGATGACGAGCTTCGTGGACATTTTTCCCGGAGAATCCGACCTCTAGGCTATCAATTATTGTGTGTATAATGCACCGAGAGCTTTGGCCGATGCGAACCGTAAAACAAAACCAACGGTTGATCAGAAGACCAAAAGACGAATGCATCAACTTGCCATAAAGATAGGCTGGGCAAAGCAGTACGCGTTCCGCATTCAGTGTGTGATTGACTATATCACATCTGGCAGGAATTTTACCACCAAGGTTCGAAAGTTCGCGCGCGAACTCCGGACCCGTTATCACACACTTAACAAGTCAAAGCTGCTGACCATCAGGCAGCATATTGTTGAGAGAATACGGATACTATCGGACGCCAAGAGAAGTCTAGAGCGGAGGGCTGATAGTCTAGAGAGAGCTAATTCTCTCTGACCCATCTCGACTCTTCCAAGACCCTCCAGTTACTGTCGAACACCCACCCAAACCAGAGGAGGTTGAAGTATTTTGGAGAGAAGTCTACGAAGTTCGGCACAGAATGGACGAAGACTCAGAAAATATAAATAGCTTCAAGGAGTTATGTGTTGCCCTCATAACATCTGATAAAGAATGCCCAGCCATCACTACCGAGGAGGTGAAAAAAGTATTAAGAGGGATGAAGAACTATTCCGCACCGGGACCAGATTGTATCAAAACCTTCTGGTGGAAGAAGTTTTCTTCAACCCATCAGCATTTCGCATTCTAGAAAATTGTTTCTGTTGCTTACTCGAGGCCTGACATGGTTCTTCTTGACTTCGAGAAGCGAACCATGTTCGTTATCGAATTTTCGGCATCAGCTGACAAAAACATCATAACCAAGGAGAATGAAAAGAAAGAGAGGTATCGATACCTTATGAGGGAGTTGCAACGATTGTACCCGGAATATTCTGTTAAACTGATCGTCCGTATCATCGGCGCTCTTGGAGGTGCCAAGCTTTCACTTGCTAATGGTCTAAAAAGCATCCCTGCGTGTCAACAATATGCTAAGATACTTGCGGGAAAAATGCAGAAGGCGGTAGTCCTTGGGTCGCTCCGTGTTCTTAGGCTGCATGAGGCTTTTGCTGGATAGTCGTATTGATTCCTTTACAGACTGTAACCACCTATCTCGCGGTCGTGAGACGTGGTTGTGGCTGAAATTTTAGCCCGATTTCGCTGGGAGCGGGTGCAATTTTCCAGATTAGCACCCGCTCGCGGCGAAATCCTGCGATTATCCTTATGACAAATTTTTAAATATATATTATAATTAAATTATAGTTACAATTAGTATGGACAAAAAAAATGAAAATCTATAATAAATTGATTGAAATCAAATAAAACTATAATATTTTGAAACAGTGAGGTTATAAAAATAAAAAATCAATTATAGTTACCTGTGTGAAATTGGATATGTTGTTAAAATATTTTTGTTCAGTAATAAGAGTCTTCATGTTAAAAATAATGTTTAAGAAATATAATCAATTATAGCCCTGGCGGACCGAAGGAACCGAATGTTGCCTCTACAAAGTATCCGTAAAGACCCTATTGGGTCCCCAATCGGTTCCTTTTTAAAAAATTCGAAAAAACAGCAAAATTAACTTTTAAATTGTTTAAATTCAAATTCTACGTTAAAATTCCCTATAAAAGGTCACGGAATAATCGCAATAGTTTTTTTTGTTACGGTAAAAACTTTAACAAAATATAAGACGTATAACGCCTGTTGACTGCTCCACTTCAAACGCATGGCCTGTAAGTACAGCACTCAACAGGCGAATTTAAAATAAGAGACAGAAATAGTTTTCTGCTCCATTTTTTGTGACTGAAATCGAGAAAGTGAAATAGAAAGAGATGGGGTACAAGGATAGAAAGTCAGTAACGTACCAATAAATTCGGCGTAGAGGTTCCATAATGATATCTAATAAAACTAAGATATAATTGATAATTTCACAATTTTCCATTAATTTAACTAACAAGAAAAAGAGTCAAACATTTCAAATTAAATTAAACAATCTAAAATAATGTAATATAAAGGACTATAATGTTTAAGATCAGTGACTACATTAAGACATCTATCTCCATTGTTCTCAATAAAGAACATTTCAGCTATCAATATTTTAAATTGATTAGGTTTATGGTGTAGAACATTCACATGTCTCCAGTCAATCTCATGACCTGTCTGAACTTGATGTTTGTCTATCACTTTATGATTTATTGGACTCGGTCTAAAGTTATCATGATATTCTTTAATACTAGTACAAAGTAATCTACCAGTTTGGCCAGTATAACACATTTCACGTTCTAAACAATCAATTTTAAACACTACATTAGTCAAATTAAAAGTTTCTAAAACGTCTTTATCTAATTTTATAAATCTGTTAAATTTAGAATCAACTCTAAAAATTGTTTTAATATCAAAGTCTTTTAAAATTCTTTTGACTTCAAACGATAACCTACCATGGAAAGGTATACGAACAATAATTTTTGATTTCGTATTGTGAACTGGAATCAAATTTAACTGTACTGTATTGTGTTCTTTCAATTTTCAATTTATCATTAATGTGTACATTAACAAATTCCATAGGATAATTATTCAAAACCAAAATATTTTCAATGAAATAAATATTACTATTATAAAAAGACTCGTGTGATAATTTAAACATTGTGTCAACCATATTTTTAATAGTATCTATTTTTTGTTGAATCTGATGGTTAGAAAGAAAATTAATGTATCTACCTGCATATGTGGATTTCCTATACCAATCAGTAATGATAGTTTCATCATTAGTCTTTATAAGCTTAACATTCAAAAAAGCTATAGAATTATCAATTTCAAATTCATGAGTAAATTTGAGTCTAGGATGATAAGAATTGAACTTTAGTAAAACGTAATCTAATTTATTTTTTTGTAAAATCATGAAAATATCATCGACGTATCTATAATAAGCGTGTAAATTGAAATCTAGATTATGAATAACTGTGTTTTCTAAGTCTTGCATAACTAAACCTGCCAAAATAGGTGATATTGGAGAGCCCATTAGAGTACCATGTATTCGTCTATAATATAAATTGTTAAATTGAAAAACTGTTTGCGTCATTAAAAATTCTATTCCTTTTTCAAATTCACTGATAGGTAAGTCAGTACAATTTTTAATATTTATTCATCTGCTGAGAATATTATTAGGTGCGCATTTAAGTTCCCGCTGTTTGCCAATAGATGGCTCCAGCAGTAAGTGCTGGTCGATTTTGATATTCAAAATGTGATGAACCAAGCTTAGACATATGGTAAAAAAAACCGTGTTGACACATGAGTGCTTTTATTTTGACCTCATATACTTTTGGTTTGTGACAATGTTTGATTTTGTGCCAAATAATCGTTATTTGCGGGAAGTGTTTATTTTATTCTTTCATTCGAAATACTGAGATATTTTGTATTTCTATCTACTGCTCAAAATACAACTAGGATGCGGAGCACAACTATCTAGCATGTCGAGGCTAAGCAGAATATGCTGACGGCAGCTATCCTTTTTTTCAGTGTACAAAGATTTTTTGATTGTAAAGATTGTAAATTATTTAGGCTCAGAAAATATAAATGCACCGAATGAAAAATTAATCCATCAAATAATTGAAGTCTGCATACTTCAAAAGTCAGATACAAACAAAACTTGAAAACAATTCGACCAATTATACTTTGAAAGCCTTTTTCTGGAACGAACAACCATCTTACTTTCATACATTGTTGGTCCTACACGTACTTAAATAAATGTATTCAATTAGATAATTTATAAATAAATAAATAGAAAAGGACGTGAAATTATAATTAAAACAAATTGTATATTTACTACCTGTCACTTGGAATAATTTAGGCTAATTTTAAGCTTTGATTGGTAGATTAAATATTATACATACCTTTTAGTAATTGTAGCTTTGTTCCTTATTCTAACATTCCTTTTCCAACCTGAATAGAAAGTAAAATGAGGATAATTAGTTTTGTTTTAAATTTCTTTTAATTATATAAATAAATCAATTCTTTCATTAAAATTAAATTATCCATGATTTCATTAGGCCAGTTTTTCTAACTAGCCGATATCTCATAACAATTTCTGGGTTCATTCGTTCTGGATAATTCATCTCCTTTTGGGTAGTCTGTCGACTGGAGTTTGACGATGGTAAAAAGGCTCACTGCGGACATGCATGCACAGCTATCACTGAGTGTCACTGCGATTATACTCTATTTTTCTCTCCTTTTTTGAATATGACACAAAATATAAAGATTTTTTTACAAAAAACAGCTTTGCTTGATCCAATATATGATTGTTTAGATGAGGTATGCACAATTTAGACAAAAAGATTTAACCGTTCGGCCTCCAAATTCAGATCCGATTAGAAATTCTGATAAAGGTCTTTAACTTGCTCTGCCTTATTCGAAAATCACGCTGTGGACTCCGTATAAACGACATGTCTATTTAAAATAGATTTTAGAGCCATTGTTGATTTATGAATAATAACCCTTCTCAAAAAAACGTAAAAAAAAACAACAAGATCTACTTTCAAATTGTTGAAATCCGGATTCTACGTTAAATTTTCCATTAGAAACTCACGGAGTAATTGCAATACTTTTTTTTTACAGAGTTAAAAGTCTACAAAAATGTCCTTAATTTCTGCTAAATGTGACTTCAAGCGCATCCATAAAAGCTCAAGTAGTATGTTGCACGCGAAGTTTGAAAATAAATTTCAAAATTGGCAAATGAATGTAAATAAATGTATGTCAGAATTGATATGTCTAGTTTTACCCAAATTTAATACCTTCTTCTATAAGAATAATATGAAAAATGAGAATTTAAACTAATCCTTTACCTTGTAGTCCTAAAATCTCGCTTCGTAACCTCAAGGACACTGCTTGACTGCTCTCACTTGTATCGCAGCGTTGTTGTCTGAGGTTCCAACATCGTGGCACTAGCTTCATGACAAAATTCTTAAAGTTACCTACGGAACTCTTATTAACTGCTACTAAAAGAAGATGCAGTTAAAGCCGCCTCCGCACATGTACCGTAAATGACAGGTATTTTATTTTCGAAAGTTTTTAATGCTGCGAAAAAAAGTATTGCGATTACTCTGTGAGTTTCTAATGCAAATTATAACGTAGAATCCGAATTTCCACAATTAAAAAGTTGATCTTGCTGTTTTTTTGAGTTTTTAAAGAAGAAATCGTAGGGGGCACACTAGGGTTATTTTCTTTTGATTATTTATTTTACTAAATATTCATAACAGAGAAACTAAATATTTGAATTCTTCATAATTATTAATTATTTAATAGAAACATAAAATAAATCATAATAGAACATAAATTATTTAACCTCAGAATGCCGATCCAAATATTTAATTTCATCACCATTCAGCTGCTAGTTTCCGTGATAATTTCAGAATGATTAATTACTATCATACTTATTGTTCCTGAATTAAAATATTTCCAGTCAAAATTTGGAAACAGTTTTAAGCTTTTTTTAAATTACTGTGTTCTTTTCTCTTTTAAAAAAAGCTTAAAACTGTTTCCAAATTTTGACTGGAAATATTTTAATTCAGGAACAATAAGTATGATAGTCAGCCGACCTGATTGGAGCGCCAACTGTCAGATTAGTTCATTGCCAGGATGCTAAGCAAATCTACTTCTACATACAGTTACACTTTCAATGCACAAGGCTGTTTCTAAAATTGTACAAAAATGTTTAGAAAAAAAAAACTTCCTTAATTCCCAGGCACAAAGATATTTTTATTCGCTCTGTTAGTTATTTCTCACAAGCGATGATACACTCTACTGGTAAGTATATACAGACGATTCAAAGCTATACTCCCAGCGTCGTGCGTGCGATTCGACGGTAATATAGCGATATAGTTGTATAGTTGCAGAACTTATACATACTTTTACATTTCTCCGATGACTGTTGGCTGAAATCTCAGCCAATTAGTGTTGATTATTTTTATTTAATATCCTAATGGTTTATTCATAGCCAATAAATTTTAGTCAAATGTCGCATTAGCCAAGCCTAAGCCAATTCGGAATTCATTTTGTTTAAATTGCAAGTAGTGATTTTTAGTTTTTGAATGATTTTTAAGTTTTTGCCTGAAGGGTGCTAGATCCTTTACAACAAGGAAAGAAACGAATACGGATGACAAACACATCTATTTTTTATTTACACTCATTGCAGCTTCATATTAAAAAAATATCCCTGTAAGATAACAATCATACTAATTATTTCACAAAATATGAGTTGAGTAACATGCTCATACTTGTGTCTAGGTACCTTGACAATACCGATCATTTAACATATCGGTTGTCGATCCGATTTTATAACGGTCACATTTTAAGGCGTTTCTTATTCGCCCAACGATTTAAAAACTATGGCTTTATATTGACGGTGGCTAAGCTTAATAGTTACCAATTAAATTATGTAGACAAAACGACTGAAATTCAAATACATTCTATCAATTTATCCGCGATAGTAACTGCGATGTCATTTAATAGCCCTATGACTTACGATAAAGGTCTTATATTGAGAGTGGCTAAACTTTACAGTTAACAATTAAATTATGTCAACCACACGACTGAAATTAAATTGACATTCTACGAGTTTATCATGGTGCTCTGATTGTGACACAAAAGGTCACTGAAGGTCGACGACATGCTGGACTGCTTCACCCGTCGCGTCGGCTTAGCTTAAGGTTATATATCACCATGCTGGAATTTAAAGCTAACGAAACCATTTCTGAATATGAAAACAAACCATTATAAAAAAATTCACCCCTGTACTGAAGCTCTAAGTCCGAAAACAATACGCCATTTCACTAGGATGGACTGGTCGAATTGGGTAAAAATCAAATTCGACCCGCTCAAATCAATCAGTGATGCTTTAACAGTAATCGACCTGCTTAGATCAATCAGTCCCGCTTCAATTTATAGTCGGGGCCTTCTTAAATAGAGGTGAATTTACTTGAGCTCTGCTATCATTGTACCAGGTTACTCCTAAGCCCCTAGAGCTGGCTGTCGTCAAAATGTTGTCGTGCCAGGAGATCATTTAACTCACAGTCGCGAGACAAGGCCATGGGTTTGATTAGTTCTTAGTTCTAATAAACAAGATGGAACCATTAACCAAATAGGTCAGGATCGGCAGAAGTATTAACCACTTCAAATAGATATAATATAAGTATATTTAAGAGCAACAGGTTACAGTGTGTTTCGGACAAGCCGGTGACGAGAATTCTCCAGCCGATCCGAAGGGGCGGTTTTTATAGGTTTGTATGGATTAGCGCTTCCAGAACCTTCTACTAGTTACACATGCTGCAAGAATCTAATGCACAGATGCCTGCTAAAAGCGGGTGTACATTGTATCGATTACACAGGCCGATAAAGAAAAAAACCTCAGAAATGATCCATCACCCTAGGTTTTCGAGATATCCTAATCTAAAAGTGCGAAAAACGCGGTTTTTCGCTATATTTGAGATTTTGTCTCAACGTGAATAAATTTCTTTTCTAAAAACCAATGACGGTATTAAAAACTACTACTCTTACTACTTTCAAGTGTAAGAGTAGTAGCTTCCAATACCGTCATTAGTTTTTAGAAACAAATTTATTCACTTTGAGAAAAATTCTCAAATATAGCGAAGAACCGCGTTTTTCGCACTTTTAGTTTAAGATATTTCGGAAACCTAGGGTGATGGAACATTTCTGAGGCTAGATTTGGATCTAGTGCACCAAAAACCTTCAGGTAGGTATGGTTGTCTTTCTAGGTTTTTGCGTTTTTGAAATTTTGTCGGCCTGTGCTATTCTTGACGTGGGCTGAAAGTATTATATAGAGTACTATATCGCTTATAATCGAGGTACATAACAATTTCGTGAAGCCCCTTTTTTAGTGAAAATTTGATCTTTGGGAGTCACTATGGGTTTTTCAGTCTTTTTTTATTCGTTCTCTCTTCTCTTTCTTTGACTTCTGATTCATAGTTTTTTTTCTTAGTAGAAACATTTCCAAAATTTTCGCTGGGATTTCGAATACAATGCAAATGAAGAAGGCAACCGTTAAGGATAAAACTAAATCGACGGTGAAGGCAGTAACCTGCAAAAGATAAAAGTAGAATAACATAAGTATGAATATTATAATGCACTGTTAAATTATGTTACACATATGTATATTAATTCAATGTATATGTGCATTCAATGTGTATGTGTATATTTTCTGATAATTTTGTAAAGCTTTCGATTTTTCGAAATTAACGGAAATTTAAGTATTTTCTGGTAATTCAAGTAAAATTTATGGTAATCTACCGCTAATTTATTGTAACTTGTAGCTTTGAATTGGTTACATCTATCAAACAATGTGTCAATGCGTCTAACTTAGCACTTGACGCTCACTTCTTGCGAGGCCGAAGTGTGATATCATTTAGTATTTTATTCTAGCAATATTTGACGAGAAACATGCTAACTGAGAAAAAGTCTCGTTCAATTGTAAAAATTATTGTCTCAGCTTGTCTCGTTTTCACAATAGAATCCATTTCGTATTTTTCTTCCAATATTTGACATGCAAAATGTCATATTGCAAAACCTTTTGGGAACTGAGTGAATTCGAGCGAGGTCAGCGTTTTTCTTGGGCCGAATGCAACACTAGACATCGTACACAGAAAAACGCTGATTCTTGAAACTACCCTTATTCGTAGTTGTTATGAATTACACCAAACTCTCGCTTTCAGTCATTCCGTTCGCAGCATTCCTAAAACTGCTGGCTTCCGTAGTTTCTCAGGGGAGCAGAGCGAGAGCGGTTGCGACGTTA